>NW_019416350.1:2861898-3147262 GCF_000390285.2 Anoplophora glabripennis | reverse complement strand
ATTAGCGCGTAATTCAAAAAGGAGAAAGATGTACAAAATGATTCCTAGGGGTAAAATGATCCCTGATGTGTTCATTGGCGCCACTAATTTTAAATTGCCACTAATAACGTAAACTTACTTATCGACACGTCTTTAGTACAGTGTTGTTCTATCTGCAGCGTCAGTTAAGTATTACGTGGGTGGTGAGAGATAAAGTTTGTATCCTGTGATCTAAGATAAGCTTCAATATTGTATCTAAAGTGTTTTTCCAATGCCGAGTGTTTTTTCTTTATTTTTTTGGCACCGGTAAGTACATAAATATCAGGGTTAATTTAGGTATATTAGTTCAGAAATTTCATTGTTTGGGTTAGGTATGACGTTTCAAGTTTCGGAACACCGCCTGGGGCAAACTGATCCCCTAGTTTTTGTACAAAATGATCCCTCCAAGTTTTTTATCACGGAATTGATTTGCTCTAATGTTTTGTTTCTTTCAAAATTTTCTATAATGCCATAAGAATTATGTGCGCAAAAATAATAGGCAAAGCTGGGACCCTGAAGCTATGATTTCGGTTTTTAGTGATCGACGTGGCGAGGGATTGATCCGTTGCAAAGTGTGCACCAAATGGGGATATGAAGAGTGTGCAGGAATTGATAGGGACGATGACGATGATTACACTTGTGAATTTTGAATAGAAGAATGTTTTGTTCAAGTGCGCAGAAAATTAACAGATTTTTTGAAAATTTAGTTGCCATTATGAATACTTATATTGAATGTTGATTTCGTTAAAAATATTTATATATTTTGTTTTTGTTAAGGCCTTAAATAAATTTGCATTTCTACATGTTTGTTTTATTCATTTAAAGACCAGGGTCAAAAACCTTTTTGGGGAGCATTTTGTCCACCCTCATGGGATCATTTTGTACATCCCGCTGTACAAAATGATCCTTCCGAAGGGTTGCAAATTTTTATTTTTAGAACTGTGTCATTTACAGGTAAACAAATGATCCTCTCATGAAATAGAAGCTAATGAATTTCACTTTTGAAAAATTAATGGTTTTTGATGTAATTGTAAAAAACTTAAAATTTGTGGTAGTTTTTCCTGACAGGGGTCGTTTTGTACACGTTTCCCCTACCCATTCAAAATATATTGAATTCTAGTAAATTTACAAAGGGGCAGTAAAAATATAAAAATTACGTTTTTGATATAATTTTTATGTAATTTTTTTTACACTAATTTTATCATGTAATACACGACACTTGAGGCAAAATTACAATAGTTTCGCATTCGATTTCTTCAATGTACATACTTTATCTTAAAACTCGTACCCTAAACATGTTCAAATAGATTTGAGTACCTACATATCAAGTAGTTTAAGAAAATTCCTAATTGCGCGTCAGCTACATCATATGCTACCAAGTTTTATCAACAACAATCTTTATATTTTTTGAGACCTACTAAGCCTTGTGACGTATTCCTTTCGAAACTGAATAAAAAAAAAGGAAAAACATTTTACGTATTATGCATCAAAAGCCAGACAAACATATAAAAATGGTACCAATAGGAAAGAAATACATTTAATCGATGCGCAATTGTGTAATAAGAATAGTGACATGACTGCCAGATTCCTCCTCCTCATTCGCAAATAATAAATCACTTCTGAACTATAAGGCAAGGTCGATGAACGGTATGGACAATGCTAATTTGTCTACTTTGACACGGCTTGAATTAGTGATGGATCGCTGCACACAGAAGAAGTCAACTAGAGAAAAAATCGAATAAGTAACGTATTAGTGTTTGAACTGACGTATGCTGCTTTTTTTTCTGGCATCGCCGTCGGAGTGCCATTAACTCCTCGGCATAAAAAATAACGAATTGGTCATTGTTGCTCTGATACATGTCAAAGAAGTGGAAGGTTTGAATTAAAAATGTGCACGATTGACGTTGCTAAGTCAAAATCATTACTACAAACAATCGCTACCTATTCGATTTGTTTAAAATTTGGAATTACTTTAAAAATTGTTTAATTTTACACAGGGTGGTGAAAATTTATTGTTAACTTCGAATCGCCAAAACATGGTTTTTCTAAATGGAACACCTCATATATTTAATTAAAAACTGTTGTAGAATTTTACCCTCTATCTATCCATATACACTTCCCTATCTCTCTTAATTTTTGTGTTATTGACGGTTTTTGTGATAAGTAATTAATCTTATCTAATTTCTTGCGAGGATGGCTGTGAAATTAGGTACTAGCAAACTTGAAAACAAAACAACCAATATGTCATAAGTTATCATGTGCTGTTAATCTGACAGTGAAATGTATGAAATTAAGTCATTTTGAAATTATGGCAGGGAAGCTTAGAGTTTTAGATATGTCCCCTTATTGCTCTAACTTTATTATTGTAAAATACAAATTTTTTTTGAATGAGGCAGTGCTGTTTTAATTTTTTTTTTAATTAAATATATCAAAAAAGGTTAACTTTAAAAATAGGAAACCTTTATGAAAGTTTGCCTAAAAATTGACGGAGAATCCAAAATTACAATAATATACAGGGTGTTCCATTTAAAATAACGAAGATGATGTCGACTTTCGGTATAACCGGAAGCGTTAGTTGGACGCCATTATTTTATTTGAGAAGGGCATGCCCAAATATTCTAAATTAAAATCGAAGTAGTCTCTGAAAGAGGTCTAATGTCTCGTCACCGTGGGACACCCTGTAGTTACTATTAAGAAAATGGACTCGATTAATTGTAAACTCTCTTTAAAAATTATTAAGAAAATTTTCAAAAACTGGGGAGAAAATTGTCACTTCTGTATTTCCATCGGTTTTGACGTGAGGTATTAATGTGAAAATTTGTCGCAATAAATAGAAAATAGCTACGAAACTGTATTGCAGTAAATTTATTTACTAAGAGACATTTTTCACTGAACTTTTAGAAAATTTTATATTGATTTATATTTGCCGATTGGGCAAAATCAATAGATTCTATATTTTGTGAGGAGGAACATTGGAGCGTGTTTTATGATGCTCAAAAATTTAACTAAATCATATCCTTCATTAATTTTTTTTTTCGCACACTTTCCGTTAGGTAAAAAGTATGTATCAAATTTTGAAATCAGTTTTAATTTATTTTAAATTTTCTACTAAACCCGAAATTTCATTTTGTTTCATACACCTTTAAAGAATCTTAGTGTAGTAGTGCTATCAATGAAGAATGATACTAAGAAAATGCAGAATAGGTTTTACATTTTGGAAAAATAATTCACATTTTTTTTTAAAGACAACTTGATAGAAAGCACGTTTTGTTACCAAGTGTTCTTATTTATTCTAATACTTATCGTTGATTCACTTTTGAAAAGTAATTGTTTAAATACTGTTATCCAAGAAAGTTAAAGACGATTGTTGTATGAATCTGCAACCAGTAATACAGATGTGCTTTACTATTTGGGATGGCGCTACTTTTAGGAAGATTAGAAGTTCTATTACGAAAAAGATAAAAGATATTTAAATTGTTATTACAAATTAAGAATATTATAAATCAATAAAAAAAAATGAAAATGATCTGAATATATTAGTGAGTAGTGCAAAAAATATCAAAACAATAAGATTAGAACAACATTTTTAATCTAAGAATTCTAAGAATGCTAAAATTTAAGTTGGGTTTCTGACCAATTTATAGACCAGTTTAAACGTAACAATAAGTAGATATTATGAAGTGTGTGAAAATTAGATTCGTTTTTTGTTTATATTATGTACTTATTTCTGTATGCCTATGTTGATAAATTATTTATTATTATACAGAACAAGAGTAGATTCCTTACATTAAAATAATGCGAGATAGCTAAATTTACATTAGTCCATTTGTGGATAATAAAAAAGTTTAAATTTTGAATTAAATATTCTTAAAATTATTAGAAAGTTTTCAAAGAATTATTTTGAAAGTTTAGATTCGGGGGTTTTCTGGGTCCAGGAAAACGAATCTGGACCTAACTATGCTGTAGGCGCTAGAGGTCAGTACAAAATGTACTCTTGGTTGATAATTATTGATCATAGTTTTTTTCGCAGTGTGTGTACGAAAGTTTTAATAGAAAAATATAATTCTCTGATCTATTTTACAGAAATAAGATATTGTTTTCGATCTATTTACTGTTTTTCCATTGGATGTAATTTAATTTACTATCCGTAGATTCTCCAGCTAGAGAACAATTCTGTCTTCGATTCTTAGACCGGCATAATGATGATCCAAACTTTTTAAGCAAGGTGCTATTTACAGACGAAGCACATTTATTGGTCGGAGTGTTATCAACTTCATAATGTTTGGGACAATGAAAACCTCATGCATTAAGAGAACGTCATTTCAACATGAATTTAATATAAACAGTTGGTGTGTTATTGTTGAAAAGTATATGTTGGGCCCTATTGTATTGCCATATAATCTGAATGGCCGTTCGTACTTACACTTACATTTCTTACAACATGATTTTCTAGAACATCTTCATGATTTATCCGTAAATATGAGACAGAATATGTTCTTTATGCAAGACGATGCTCCCGCCCATTTTTTGGTTCAGGTGGAAACTATCTTCACGCACAATTTTCCCAAAGGTGGATAGGTCGTGGTAGCACGTTTCTATGGTACACGGAACCATGGAGATCCACTGGATTTCTGTATTTGGAGTATTTTAAAATCAAATGTTTACAATGACCCTATAAACACACGGGATGAGTTGTGGCAAACAATTTTAAATGCTAGCATTTTAATAAGAAATGAAGAAACATGATTTAATAATAGAAAATCATTTATCAAACGAATAAGAATGTGTATTAATGTAAACGGGGGACATGTTGACAATTTAGTGTAGCCAGCTGAATGTAATCCATTTATATTGTTAATAATAATCTTTAGCTGTAGTATTCATGGCAATAACAATTATTTTACTTCTTATTAAAATAACTCTATATTGCAGATTGTGATTTAAACATATTTATTAGGTATCGTGATAAAAAAATTGAAATGTGTATTCAAATAAAACCAGCGTACATATTTAAACTTCTAGCAAGAGAATAAGTACAAATTATGTATTGAAAATTAAATTGTATCCTATGAAAAAACAGTAAATAGATCGAAAACGGTTAAATTTATCGACATACAACCAGTATATCTTATTAAAACTTTCGTACACACACTGAGAAAAAAGTTATGAACAATTTTTATCAACCAAGAGTCAGTTTTGCAGCGATCTCTAGCGTCTACAGCTCAGCTAAGAACGAATTAGTTTTCCTAGACCCAGAAAACCACCGAATACAAATTTTCAAAGCAGTTCTTTGAAAACTTTCTAAAAATTTTAAGCATTTTGAATTCAATATTTTAACTTTAACGGCCTGTAACTTTTTTTAAATCCACAAATGGATTAAGGTAAATTTAGCTACATCGCACTATTTTGAAGTAAGGAATCTACACATGCTCTTGTCCCATTAATTTAGGTACATCTTGTATATTTCCTACGATACTGATAAATCATTTTTCTTATTATTTCTTATTAATTTTGTGATAACAATTAAAAAACCAGTCAGTTATTTTAAGAAAAAACACAATTTCAAATAGAAATAATTGATCGCATAAATTTTACTGGAATTAATTAAGTTTTCTGAATTCAGATTAGTTTATCAGTTTCTTAATATGCGAAAATCTACTAAGAATCCCTTAGACATCAAACAGTTGATTGCAGTTCAGAAACTTTATACTCAGAAACCTTCAAGACATACGAACTCAAACTCACAAACTCCAAATCCACAAATGCACAAATCCCAAATCCACAATCCCTAAACCCACAAACCCAAATCCCACAAAATCAGAACCTACAAACTCCAAGCTTACAAACCCCAAGTCCACCAACTCCAAACCAACAAACCGTATGGGTATGAAGTTTCTGAATTGAAATCGACTGCTTGATGTCTAAGGGATGCGTAAATCTACTAAGGATTTACGCATATTAATAAACTGAGAAATTTCAACATATGATATCTGAATGAAAAAAAAATATTTGAGCAAACTCAACGACATTCGAAGGACGGAGCCTTGTACTTTTGGATTCAATGTATTAGTTTTTTGAAAATGAATAGATGGCATTACTACATAACCTGAAATATGACGAAAAACAGTGTTTTTTGCACTTTTAGGTTAGGATATCTCAAAGACCTGACTTAATAGAGCAATTCTGCTGCCAGATTCGGATTCAGCGCACCTAAATCCTTCGGAAATATATATTCAAGATTCTGCTTCCAAAAAAAGTTAAATTTTGTTGGTCTGTTATTTACGAGGTATGTTACATATTTCCCATGATACTGATAAATAATAATATTTGTTTGTATTAATTTTTTTTTTGATTAGTTTGTAATAACAATTTAAAAACAGTTTTATCTATTATAGAAAATTCAATATCATACAGAAACAACTGACTATATAACTTTTACTATTGACTTAATACCTTCTTAATACCAAAATTATTTGCAAAAACGAATATACTTTTGTCACAAACTGTGTGAAATTTCACATTTATCTAGAATTGTCATGCAGTTTAACTTTTTTTAAATTAAAGCGGTTTCTAATTTTTTTAAATAATCTTTTGGGACTTCCAGCGGGATAATAAAACAAAGCATACTAAATAATTTTTGAAGCGTTAATACGACTTATCGGTGCTCCGCCTGTTAATAAAGTCTAAAATAATCCCTCTTTTAAACCTGTTAATATATTTATGTCAGCGAGAAAGTCATCTTCTGGCCACATATCTTTCTTATTTGCTAATAATAATGTATATTCTATGTAGATTACCCGCTTTTCCTCCTATGCGTATTTATGTGACAGATTATTAATTTTAAATTATGAACGCGAATAATATTTATAGAAAATCCGACAAATATTAGTCCGCAATGTAGCCGAGAATTTAATGTGACTCTCTTCGAATAAATTGAGTTTGAACGGTAACTGTAATTACTTAAAGTTATGTACGTATTTGTAGAAATCTCTGATCAAGAATGTATCGATTTAATGCTGTTGATAAATAAATGAGTCTATATTTGTTTATGTTATTTGTTTTCATTTATATTTACTTACAAATACCGTGACATATTTTTGAAGAGCAGAATAATAGAAATTTGTAAATTACTTTGAAGCAGTGGCGGCTCGTGACATGAATATGTGAGGCTCGTGGCTGTTTTACTAGGTGGGCAATAATGAAAAAAAAAGTGCCGCAGGCAAAAATGTTTAAATTTTAAACAACTATTTGGATATTTTATTAATCCGCTCTCAAATAATAGGAATAAATTTCACGTCATTTTTTATTATGGAGATCTTCGCCAATAGCCCTACTATAACCATAAATTAAAAATTATATCAATAATTATCGATTGAAATTCAAGACAGAGATTTTCATTCAAATTTTATAAAAAATAGAAGAAATTGTTCCTACGTGGTTTAAGAATATTAAAAAATATGAAAAAACATACAAACACATTTTCATAAGGTAACCAGCCAACTTATCTATTTCATATAAAACAGTCAGCTTTTCGTTTGTCTCTACCTTTAACAAAATATTCTAAAAACATAGTAAATGTTTTTATAAAACAAGTCTATTTGTCGGTCTTTTAAATTTACAAATTTACTTATAATGTCTTAATAAAATTGGGGATTTGCATTATTTATTTTTTCGCCGTCACTGATAAGTTGTTTAAGCGCTCTAGTGTTACCGTATTTCTTAAGTAAGTCTTAATGCGCTTTTCTTTCTACCTTTCACTTGTTGCAGGAATCTTTTTCTTTTCACTTGTTGCAGGAATTGTTAAAACTAGACAAAACAATTTGTATGTTTTTGAAAATACCATTTTAAATTCTTTGTATAATATTTCTACCGTTTTTTGAACTTCTAAATTACGAAACTGTTCGTGTCTGTACAAAATATTAAGTTCGTTTTTCAACCTATCTATTTAAAAATTGTTTGGATGCATTCGTAATAAACATTCAACGATTTTTCGGTAAATTTTTTTGCATATTCTGGAAATTTCCTACTAAACCAAGAAAATTTAAATTATGTAAATTCCCAAAACGAGTACTTAATTGAAGCGAAATGCAATCTAAGTATAATTTCGCAGAACAGTATTTTATAGCTCAAAAATATTTCTATTTCGTTGTAACTTTTGACCCGTTAATTAAAAATATTTTTAAATTTTTCTTCGTTCCACATGGCCATTGATAACACAGCCCCACAAAAATAGGATCGAATCTGGTATTCAGAATCATGTATTTCCATGTATTTTTTTCCGCTGAATCCGAGTCTGCCTTCAAATTTGGCCCAACGGGTCTGAGTTTTCGGGAAAATTTAAAAAAACAGGTCAAATTATTCTACCAGCTCACTAGACGTATGATTTTTTTTCCAATTTAACATGATAAAGTCAGACAAGCTAGTTCATGCATGAATACGCATATTTATTGATCCACCTGCACCACCTATAAAACCCACCCATCCACCCATCTATCCATATACTTTTTGTACTGAGAGATGAGATAACTGCCTAGATGATTGAGAATGCAATTAAACTTGTAGACTACTCTACTTTCTAAACAAAGGAAAACGATATCTACAATTCATTATTATTTTTGTTGCTATAATGGATTCTCTTTCTTTCAGAGGATCTATGCAAAGGGTTACGCTTTCGTTTAGTTCCTCTATTTTTCGTTTCTCTTTTCAACAACAAAAATCGGCCATCATGTTTTCATCCCATCTTCCTTAATATCGCTGTTCTATAACCTTCATATCCTGATGAAATCGTTCACCTTGTTCTTCGCTATAATCTCCAAGATTTTCAGGAAACCAATCCAGATGAGAATGAAGGAAGTGCAACTTGTAGTTCATCAAACATCCCAGATCTTGGAAGTCTTTTATCATTTTTGATACAATTTCTTCGTATTTAGGACTCTTGTTGTTTCCTAAAAAATTTGTCGCTACAGCTTTGAAACTAGTATAGTCCAAGCACTCTTCTCAAGGCTACTCAATGTAGTGATGAATGTTGCATCCTTGAACAATGTTCGATTCTGATGTCCATCGAATACACCTTCTTTCAATTTCGCCTCAGAAATATTCGGAAATTTTCGCATTCTCAATCTTCTAGGCTGTTATTTCATCTCTTAGTACAAAAAGTAGATGGATAAATGGGTGGATAGGTGAGTTTTATAGGTGGTACAGGTGGATGAACAAATATGCGTATTCATGCATGAACGACTGGATAGAAAGATGTATGAATTCATAAATGGGTGGGTGGATAAAAAGATGGATACAGAACTCTGCAACACGAATGAAAATGGAATTTTGATCTATTTTCTGGTTTTGAATGAAATTGGACCAGCTTGTCTGACTCTATGATGATAAATTGGAATTAAACGAGTGAAAAATCATACGTCTAGTGAGCTGGTAGAATAATTTCATTTTTTATAACTTTCGTCGGTCGTAAATGACGTTTTTTGTGAATTTTGACCTGTTTTTTGAATTTTCCCGATAACTCAGACCCGTTGGGCCAAATCTAAAGGCAGATTCGAATTCAGCGGAAAAAATACGTGGAGATACATGGGTCTGAATACCAGATCCGATCCTTTTTTTTGTGGGCTTGTGTAAATATCATATCGATAAGATTGAAATTTTCGTGAATTTTCACCTCTTCCATTTTAGTAGAATAGTAGGGACTAAAATATACGGTGTGAGAGTCAAATTTTACAATGAGGCCTGGCCACAGTTGCTTCATACAACGAGCCGACACTGCTTTGAACAACTGTGTACTGTGTCTATTAATTTTAGGTAAAATCACACTATGAAACATTAAAATTGCGTTACTAAAATATCCTTGGGCAAAAGGTCAAGTCCTAGAATGATAGTAAGAAATACTTTTATACAAGAGAACCAGTAAAATATTCACAGTTGATGGAGAAATTTTTGAACCAAGATCAATAAGGACTAAGATAAATAATTGTAGGACTGATAACTGAGCAAAAATTATTATTTTTTAATTATTAAATGACTAATTTTATTATCAGAAAGTTCTACAGTAGACCTTTGGACAACCACAAAACATAGTTTTTTGTTGTATGATTTTTAGAAATGGGAATGTTACCACATATACAGGGAACTGAAAAAATAAAAAAAATTGTATTAGTAAACAAGTTCTTACGAGCAGTGTTCAAATTTTCGCAAAATAAATCTATTTTTGGTTATATTATAGAAACATGTTCAAATGAATTCAAATTTGATAGAGTCTGCATTACCTAAGCATTAGATAAAAAAAATCAACTACTTTTTATTTAAAATCCCCTCTGAAATAGATTTAGGGAGGTGAGGAGAGATGCTTGTAAAAATCGGAACTCTTAATATTAATATTTAGAGGTCGCGCATCGGGATTTTCTATTTTCCATTTAAATAACATGGAAAAAATTATTTTTTAATTTCAGAATTTTATATCTTAAAAACCAATAGACGGATTTAAATGACCGAAACGTATTTTTTAAGGAATTGAACGTTCTACAAAAAATGTCGCTTATCATTTTTTGATAAACCTACTCGTACAAAGGTTATTCAAATTCAAAGTTAAATTCATGTTATAATTACACTTTTTTCTCCAGTTTCAGGTAAAATGATTAAAGTTATCATGAAATATTATAAAAAAGGCATTTAAAAATCAAAATTGATAACCCTTTATCTCGGAAACGAAGAACTTTTTTCTTATTTTTTTGAAGCACTATTTAACTTTTTTACACTTTTTTTACACTACCTATACTCCTGTAGTGTGTCCTTTAAGAATATACCTTATCTTACGATAGAGCTGATGCAGAAAAAAAGAATATATATAGCAATTGTGTAGGCAGCAGTGAAATTAATAGTGGTACGATTGTATGTAATTGTCTAAAAATTACCATTTCTATAATTAAACTGATTTTAATTATCTAATACTGATCTCTAATATAAAAATTGTCAATACTTATATTTCAATAACGCCATTAATACGTTAATTAATGCCTGATAATATTAAATGTATTAAAAACACACCTACATATTTATGTAAATAAAAAAAGCTGCACAGAGGGGGATATATCTGAATTAAGATAACGCCTCCTCATGTGGTTTCTAGGTAAACAGAACAATAATATTTGCGGTGCAGGTGAGACATATTTAGTAATATGGATGCTTTCCGGTTATTTTGTACTCATCAACCACCAAGAAAAGTGTAAATATATGATGAAATGGTTTTCTGTTAGACGTAGACGAAATTTCATGAATCTTTTGTTTATATTATGACGTAAATAAATATAACTGTCGTATCTACCATTTTTGCCTGCATAATAATTTTTAATGACCTCTCCAGGCATGTTTTGTTACTATTAAAATGAATATAGTTTATTGTTACATGTGTCTCTTTTACAATTTCAAAATTGTTTAAGCAAATTAACGAGTGCCAAAATTGCAATAATTACTAGAAAGTGACCTAAAATTAATCAATAATAATTAATTATCCTTTTTTTTTTAAATGGTGTATATTTCTTTGGTGTTTTTTGTTATTGCAAGTTGCTGTTCCTCAAATTATGCTTACGAGGTGATTATTCCATTTGGTAAATAAAAACTGATGTTGTGTCCTTTTTAGATCATATTTTGTAGGAGGTTTGTTGAAATTGTAATTAGCGTCAACTATGTACTAAGAAATAATAAAATGTTGCTAATTTGGAGAATGCATAGACACATAATGTGTCTCGTATATGTTGTGGAATTTTTTCGCATTGTTATTTTATTGGAAAATCATTGATGTCAGTTTTTTTTATGGTGACAAATCTGTTAATCAAATCAAAATAAATTTCTGTAGTGTTTCTCAGTTTTAACTAAACCTTTCTAGAATTTTGATGAATCGATTATTGATTTTCTTTTAAATTAGTTACATTTAATGAGTAGCGATAAGATAAATAAATAATAAAATAAATACGTATTTTAGAGGATATAGATTCAATATCCTGCTTCATACTTTGTATGAATTTAATAAAAAATTTGCCTTTTAAAATCACAGGACAATGTCGATTTTTATAAGACTTGATTTAATCTTAGAGTTGAAATGTTTTTAATAACATTAAACATTTATAGTCCATTCAATCGACAGTTAGATAAAGTTAGATAAAGACTTAATATATCTTTCAGAATAGGTATTAAAAAGTTCATGTTTAAAAAATCATTGATAACCTTAGTACAATGAACATCTGTGGTATCCTAAATTTGACAGCTTTTTTTTTAAATTTATTAAAATATATTTTTACTTAATTATACAATTTACAATTTCAGATTGTCTTTCATTTATTGTTGTTAAGAAAAATAAATTATCTCCATGCCAAATTGTGATTACTGTGATATTAGTAAAAACAAATAAAATCTGGTGATTTTAGTATCTGATCTGTACAAAAATGAAAAATTGTGAATATAAGTATAGTAAAATCAAAGAAGTGTCCTAATTAGGTATTCATTAAAATGTCACTAATATCACATTACTTCCAATATGACAAATCAAAATGACATCAATACGTATAGTAGCAGTACAGACATAATAAATGAGTATGAATAACAATAACACCAAAAACAATCAAATTTAGCGACAAAGCTAGCAAAAACGGTCAGCGTGGCCTTAGCCTGTCTGTTGTACCTACAACGTATCTTATAATTCCTAGTTAAAGAAAGGGTTAACCAGACTAATATTTTGAGTAGACGCAGTGGCGGCGCGTGATCATTGATTGAATGTGTTCTGCTTAGGGTTGTTACATTTGTTGAATTGAATTCCGGGATGTCAAGTGCCCGGAGTCTCTAAATGGCGCCGCTGGCGAAAATTTTAAAATTTTCAAGGTCACGTGTTTTCCTGGCACTTCTGAATTTCAAGGAACAATGAATTTATAAAAAAATACAGATTTTCACAAGAAAGATTTTTGAAATTGATACCTTTTTGAAATATCCATTTACGAATTACCTATTGATGGTATAATAAATTCGAATAAACTAAATATAATTTATTAAATTATTGAATATTGTTTATAAAAAAAAATCGTTTGTGAAATTTACCAACAATACAACGAATTTTAATTTTCCTCGGCGTGTTATGATTTTTTCTTTATATTTTTTTATATATATATGTACATTATATTATATTCCGGGAGTTATACGTGCAAATCCGAAATCCGGGACCATACAGCTAATTCCCGGTACAATCACAGAAAATCCCGGTCATACCAATGTGGCTAGATGTTCTTTTAAAATGTCGTCAAGATCTACACTAAAATTTATGAGTCCACGAAACACATCATGGTTGTCCAAATTTTCTGTCTTGTCGTGTCCGAAAAGTGCTAATTCGAAAGCTCCGCCAAATTTTATGCAATCTATGATTTTAAATAATACATAACGATTTTTCATTACCTGTTCATGTGTTTCCGTATATTATCCCAATATGCAGAATCTAACTGACTTCTTATGTTTATTTTACCTAAAGACTTAATGACTTAAATCTTTCACACTGTATATTGTCCATGCTTTATCCCCACCGAAAAGTAAGCTCGGAAAACAAAACAGTGAATATTTTAAATCACACCCGCACACCCACTCTGCTTTTGTGTATACATTATTGTTTTTTTATAACTTCTACTTCTTTTATTTTTAGTTTATCCTCGTAAGGCAGAGAACCAAATAAAGTTTTTTTTTAAACGAAATGCTATTCATTTTAATAACTATAATATCCGTAGACGCCTAAACGAAAATATTCACACGTGCCGCTCGCAGAAATAAACCACCACGTACGAAATATTACTGCATTTATTGCAGACTGCAGCGCAGTGGCTGTCACTATTGCAGCCGCAAAAGCCCCTATCTTCGTGTACTGGATCACGTGCCTGATCAGCCAATAAAAACAAAGGACGCGTATAATTGTTCGCTGTCCACACATTGTGTATATGAGGTTGCATATATTAAGGAGCGTAGCTCGCGTCGCAATAAATAATAATATAAGCTCCTAGATTTATTTTAGCGCGAGTACATTTGGATTCTTTAAATATTTTGTTGATATTTAATATGATTAAATACATAAAATTTTATGTGTTTTGCAGCTCCGCAGCTCTTATGGTAAAACCGCCACTGAGTAGACGTCAAATGCAGTTTATAGAAGAAGCTATCCTCTCTAAAACCTATGAATATGGAATACATAAGCAATTTTTAAACGGATCAGATTGTGCCCAAAATTAAAGAAAACACACTGCTCTAGGGGTCGCCAATTCCTAGAAAATGTTAAAGCTGCTCAGGTAAAGTACTGGCCAACGATTTTGAAATGTTTTGGTCCTTGATACCAAGCTAAACTTTATGTAGCCGCCATAACATGATAGAAATTGAAACAAATGTCTGAAATTCCCCAGAACATCTTCCAACGCGTCTTGCTTTCACAGGAGTGCCACAAGGATCTGTGCTTGGTCCTGCACTATTTCCAATTTATGTTAACGATTTAAGCCCTCTATAGATGTTTCTTTAGTAACCATTCGGTTTGATCAAGGATTTGTATTAATTACAGAAAGAATTATTAAAAATTTGATATTTGATAACACATTAATAGCAATTTCCTGGAAAACGATTACATTTATCGGCTTGAACAAAGGGCAGATAATTTTTTCTGATATTGTTTCTCTTTTCAATAATGTTTACATTTCTGTGATGTCTAGCAAGAGAAAAAAGTTATGAACAAAACAAATATCGAGGTCTAGGTAAAGCGCCCTCTAGCGGTGCATAATGAAACTTTTCTCTGACTGGTCCAATAGAGCCTCATCTACTTAGTGGGGGTGCCAAATGAAAGACTAATCGAAGTTGAATTAAATAAGTTATTTAAATAGAAAAATAAAAAAAATGAACTTGACAAGCTATAAGTAACTTCCAAACAATTTACAATTTAAAAAAAAAATATTTACATACTGCTATTATTTTAGTCAGCAGAAACATCCCGAAGTTTCCTGACAGACTTTCAGAATACTCTGTATAGTCTAGACTTATCCCCGTATCATTTGTTAGAAGCGATGAATTTTGTACCAAGGTAGATATTTTCTACAATACATTTTGAGTGACCTCAGTACTTCTGATTTTACAGGAATATTTTACAATAGATGCTGGCATTCAATTTTACAATTAAGCACGATTTAAAAAAGATATTCAGCAGATCTTCCGTGTTTACTTGATCAATTATCAATCTGCTTCCTCTAAAAGCTTTTAGCTTAACAATGTTGCTGCTGCATATACTATAAAACGAACTACAAACAAGCAGACAATATTGCATCCTCCATTCGTGACAATGAAACGATTTTAGAGCTATTAAATCGTGAAAATGTTAATTTCTAATCATGAATTAGCACTTAGAACTTAACAGCTTCCGCAGAGAGTTGCACTTTTATATTCAGGATACTCAGATAACCAATTTTTAACCCATTTACATCTCATCTTGAAGACAACTATGCGCATCGTTGTTACTGATATGTCTAGTCAGATTCTAAATTCTATCGCTTAAATAAACGTATATAAGTCTGCCTAAAAATAGCGGGTTGTCATCAAACTTTTTAGAGTGAAAAGAATATATGAAATTTATTTCTTTTTAGTGTGGCTGTGTTCATTAAAATCTCTTTATTTCAGATTCGGATTTCTGGGAGGTCACAAAATATTACTGCATTTTCCTGTTCCGTTATTGAATTATGAATATATATTGTATAAGTTATGAAAATTATGAAATCCTACTTGATACCTTAGAATTCCGGACATTTCACTAAATCCTTTGTTAAGTAGTTTTTGATATGAGTACCAGAATCATAAATGTGTCTTTGCTACTTGTATATGAAATATATATGAAAAGTTATGTTTACACGATACGTATATGAAATAAGATAATTATTCTTTTTACAAAACAATTATAACTTCATATTTACAACCTTCTTGAATATTCTAACAATGTCAACGAGTGACACTTCTCAATCTTTCAAATGATTGGGGTACTTTGCTTGCGGCAACTTTTAAATTTAGTAAAACATTGGACATCTTGTATGAAAAATTAAGAAAGTAGAAACATTTTTAACAATTAAAGTTTTTTAAGTGTATAAGAGACAAATTTACAAATAAAAAAGGTCCCAGGACACACTATGTGTTTGTTTTGAAATGCCATAGAAATTTTATCTGTTTTAGATGCATTATCTAGAGATAGTGGTTTTAAAAGGTATTTAATTCTAGAAATTATATTTAAATTACGCATACAATTAAAAACTTCCTACCTTCCCGGTGGGAAATTTTAATTGGAACACCCTGTATATGTCGCGAAAGCCTTAGAACTATTAGAGCTTATGTTGCTTGATGCTGAGTTTGAAAGTAAAAAAAACTCTTTATCGAGATGTAATCGACATTTCCGTGACCTGTTTATTGTTTTTCATTTTTGTTCATTGATTTTCATTTACCAGAGCTTTTGCTAGATGGTTTATAGTAGTTGCTCGATAAGAGTGATTGGTGAAACTTTTTGTGGTCAAGGACTAGTTTTTTTTTGCGGAAATCATTGTCCATTTCGATATTTCATCCTTATCAACTGATTTTGTATCATACATAAGTATATTAGTTTTATGCCATTCTATATTTGGTGGAAGAAATTGTCGATTTGTCCGAATATTGGCATCTTGACATTAAAACCATTAAAAAAATTTAAAATTTCACATTTTGAGCCAACAGGTAAAATGTCTTCATTATCGACCATTTACTGACAGTTAATTTAAATATATGGCTGTATTTATTTCTGTCAGTAGTTGCTCCACCATGGAGCTTTTATTCTTAAAAAAAATCAGACATTTGGCTGCCTCAACTCGACGAATAGCCAGCTCAAAGGATATAACATGAAAAATTTTCTGTTGAAGATCAGTTGGCATAATTCGTTATAGGCTAAAACCGATTTTTTTTCTAGATCAGTTTGCAACATTTTAAGTGCATTTCTTGCATCTCTTACAGATATAGAGCTCACGCCATTAAATGGATTATCATAATTTCAAAACCCTCGTTATGTTTTCCATGAGAAGTTCAGCTCTCACATACAGAATTTACCGCACTCTATAAAATGATCGTCGTTCTTTCGCATATTTCTCGCCCAATCTTTTAAAATACAAGCAATTTTGAAGAGAAGTAATCTATTTCTGTAGCAAAAACATTTCCAAATCGATTCATTTTTGTTATAACTTGCAAAAATTTCAATGGATTTTTGAAGCGGAGTTCTTGATTAAATTATTAATTATCCAATAACTTGGAAACGCTTATTTACTTATACTTATTTATACTTATATGCCTATTAACGTACTTATAATTATTTAGAGAAATAGGATCCTATATACCTGAGAGGTATGGTATTACCAACGCCGAGGTACCTGTTCAGTCGGCCACGCGCGTGCTGTCGCGTCGTATACGTTTGTTTGTTGACGGAATTCTGTGTCGACGGTGATTTTCGCTGAAACTTATTTAGAGAAATAGGATCCGAAATGCAAACAATTTTCTCATATATAGGAGGGTGCCTGTTAATTAATGGTACACAGCGGAAATACAGATCTCTCATGGTGAAGTATTGGATTTAATCAAACTTCCCTATTTTCAAAAGTTTCATTCATGCTTTTCATCAATTGTCCTGCGTCCTGCCAAGACTTTTTGCAGGATGCCAAATGTCCTTAATTTTACGCATGTATATTTTTTCAAAATATACAAGCGCATTGCACAAATCGGCTGGAACCTTGTGCATATGGCATTTAACATAAAAGAGCAAACTTAAATGCATAATAATGAATTTCACATCATAATATGTAACTTCAATTTTTTTATTTTCTCATTTAGTATTAATATTTACAACATAACCCAAAGAACGTATTTATTTATTTATTTATTTATTATTATCCAAAATAATTTTTTGCATTAATGTTTTTTATTTATACAGGGTGATTCCCAACTTATCTGAAAAAAAAGAGAATAGATCATGAACAAAATATCATGAAACAAATTTGTAAAATCCTTATAGTTTCCGAGAAAAAAATGATTGAAGTTGCAGTATTTAAAACCCTTACATCGCTGGGCTACTGTAGTCTCTAGCGTCATTCCCGTTGTGCGCTGTACAAAATTCGCTGTCTCTCCACGTTCGAATCCTGAAATTCGATTTTAGTAGGTATTACATTATGGTTTACGTGTATAGCAACTCGGTGATGGATATCGTTTTAATTTATGGCGAAGCAAGACAATACTTGTGTTATAGTGAAGTATTTGTGTTATGGTGAAGCAGGACAATATTTGTCTTATGATGAAGAATTTGTGTTATGGTGAAGCAAGACAACATTTGTGTTATGGTTGTGCAAAACCGTACTTATTTTATCAACTTTGACGTCACCTGTTACATAGGTGTTGTATAACAATGAAAAAGTAATATTAACGGTCGGTAGAAGGAAGCACAAAAAACAGGCACTTAGGTAGGAAATTCTGGAAGGAAGCCTAAATAGTTGAAGATAGGCAGTTGAAGTGAGAACAGTGTGCAGATAGGTAGCAAGACGATCGGCGGGCAGTGTGACAAAGTAGTGTAAAATTAAGTGTTTAAAGTGTTATTAGTTAGCAGGTAATATTCTTTAAGTACTTTGTTGTTAATTGTTCTATGTAATCTTATGATTGTGATGGTTATAGATGTTTCATGATAATAATTCTTTGTATGTTTAGCTTCCATTGCTTTATGCTCAAGGGCATATATTTTTCTAAGGTAAAATTGTTATAATTATTATTAACGATTGCTCATTATTTATTTCATGTTAAAATATATATATCTTGTCGTAACTGCCAGACATTACAATAACGACTTCTTTGTTTCACATCTAACTTGTTTTTGCCACGATTACGTTATACGTAAAATATAGATGTTTCATGATAATAATTCTGTATATGTTTAGCCTTCATTGTCTTACGCTCAGGGGCGTATATTTTTCTAAGATAAAATTGTTACAATTATTATTAAAGATTGCTCATTATTTATTACATGTTAAAATATGTATATTGTCGTGACCGCCCGGATATTGCAATAACGACTTCTTTATTTCACATTTAACTTGTTTTACCATGATTAAGTAGTTCTTTGATTTCTTGTGCTCACTTTATGTCATACGTCTATACGAGCCTTGTTGAGTTTACTAACATTTTCGCCCGTGCGGAACGAATCTGGATTAAGCTCGATTGCCTCCCGTATGGGACTCCAGTGTTATGAAGGATCTTCCGAAATCTCAACTATAGCTGGATTGCCTCCCGTATGGGACTCCAGTACCTTCCCTATTATTATTGCTATTATTATTATTGTTGTTGTTGTTGTTGTTGCTATTATTGTTACTAAAACCTCTTCAGTTTTACTTGGAAGTGTGTATGTCAGACTTGAGTGAGATGACATTTAGTGAGAAATTAAATAAGTCCAGTTTTAATTATCATTAGCAAAGGATCTTAATTTATGCCTTTGGTTAGCGGTTGTTTTGCATTCATATTTGGGTGGTGAGAGCAACGATCGTGGGTTTCTCTGCCACGCTCTTTCCCCGCAGAAGCTCTAGGTGAGCCTGGCACTCTCATTTGATGTTAAATGGTTGTTAATGTTTTTGTTGTTCTTTCTATTTGTCACATGTTTAATTTGAATTGTATGTAAATAAAGGTTAGGTGTATTTACTCTGCTGTTGTTTTAAATAATTAAACCATACATCCCCTCTACAAAGTTAGTAGCCAGTGCCTTCCGGTCAATTAAAAATGGATACACACAACGTAGGTAGTCCTTATGGCGATCATATATTTTTGGCCACAACTACGTTTACTTATTTTTTGTCGAACCTAGGGTTGTTATACTACATGGTGAAGTAGGACAATATTTGTATGATGAAAAATTTGTGTTATGGTGAAGCAAGACAACATTTGTGTTATGGTGAAGCAAGACAACATTTATGTTATGGTGAAGTATTTGTGTTATGGTGAAGCAAGACAATATTTGTGTTATGATGAAGTATTTGTGTTATGGTGAGGCAAAACAACATTTGTGTTATGGTGAAGTATTTGTGTTATGGTGAAGCAAGGCAACATTTGTGTTATGATGAAGTATTTGTGAAGCAAGACAACACTTTTGTTATGGTGAAGTATTTGTGTTATGGAGAAGCAAGATAACATTTCTGTTAGGTCGTAGAAACTAAGTACGATGGGCCCAAATGTGTTTACTCGTCGGTGGACAAAATTTTGAACAATTGTTGTAACATCAGGTATCAGGTAATATTTTATTAATTCAAACCACAAACTAATTTTATTAATTAATAATAATAGTGGCAAAAGCAGTTCAATTTGCTGATATAAAATAGGTGCTATAAAATTTTATTTAGTTCTTTCCTTACGAAAGAAATTCTTTAAATTTTTTGTCGATTCATTTTTTTACACTTTACCGTTGTGCCGGTCTACGACTGCATGCTTTGCCTTGTGCAGAGATGTATTTTTAAATCATTTTCCAAATGCCGTTCTGGATTTTTTTTTACAAAATTGTATTTGCAAGAGTTCCCTGTACATTCAAAAATTGTTTTTAAATTGTTTTTCGTATAAGTCAAATATAAATGTCTTATATTTTTTGCTCGTGTCTGAATTTTTAAATGCTGTTTCCGGAAAATAAGAAAAAAAAAGTTAGCGAACCTTGATATAAATAAATTAAAAACTTTTTTGCATTCATACTATGGTTAAACAGTCTTTAATTTTCAATAAATTAGAGGCATTATACTGAAATCTTACTGAAATCGTCATATTGCCGTGGTAGCAGAATGCATGGCTTTTACTGACACGTGAAAACGGGCCTTATCAGGTAATTAAAAAAAATGTGAAAACGAAGCCTCTATGGCTGCATCAACACCGTTTGACAAAAAACGATCGCGCAAAAAGCCGCGCGTCGCACTCTGCTCGTCGCGTTACTACCTTCGACATCGCGTATCAAGTAGGCCGCTGCAGATCCGAGCCCCTGCAGCCACTTCTGCCGATCAGTCTTCTTGCAAACTTCACCTGAGAGGTATTACCAACGCCGAGGTACCTGTTCAGTCGACCACGCGCGTGCTGTCGCGTCGTATACGTTTGTTTGTTGACGGAATTCTGTGTCGACGGTGATTTTCGCTGAAACCGGTAAGTGGCCAGTTTGAGTTTTCAGTAGTCCGTAGGTGTCGCATGGTCCTTTTCAAGTGATAGTGCCGGGCGTTATTGCCATAACTAATGGTTGCATCAAGGATATCGGTAATGATTTAATAACGGTTGCAAGTAATGAGGAGTTGCATAAGGAAAGGTCTCCTCTTGATATTTACCGATTTTTTCCCGCAAAGGGCACTATTAGTATTGATATTTGACGATTAAAACTGAATCATTGCACACATTTCATAGTAGCGACTAAATTCTATATGTTCTCCATACGTCAATTCTACAAAAAAACATTTATTTGGATGATTCAGGGGCATGTTTTTGTAAGTCTTCTAAAAAATATATTTAATTTTCTGTAATAATCGCGGAATTGTGGGCAACTGCTGCGTGTAAAAAAGGATTGTATCTCCTCGATTTTTGAAAGTAAACCTACCTATGACATTGGTTCTCCTTGTTTGGAGAATGGTGATGTAATTCAATAAAAGTATCCGAGAAATAGTGCATGAAATGGTCTAAGTTTCGTTTTTATAGCTGTTGGAAGAACGTACTGAATAGTAATATCTGATGTTGTTACCAGATTATTGATTGTTGTTTGTTAAGAACAATGGTTAATTACTGTGGTTTTGAAAACAGTTGCAGTTTGCTGTTATGATGCTAAATTTACATGTTATGCAACGCATTCTTGATTTTATCTGATTTCGTTTGTCGGTGTGGTACTCGAATGCAATAACAAATAGGTACATGTTATAATGTTCAGTTATCATACGCACTTATAAATTGTGATTTAAATTTCTTTTTGTATAAATAATACATATTGTATAATAAGGGCAGGTTTCATATAATGCTATTAGTTACTTTATTATTTAATTCATATTATATTTAGATGAATTAAATCCTTGATGCCTAATATTATTTTAAAAAATATTTGAAAATAGTCATAAATGACTACCGAAGGATTATATTAATTTTACTATCTCTTTACATTACACAAAATAAAAACAGTAAAGTACAAAAATTACATTATGCCAATTTATTCATGAAACGAATAATTTTGTAATATTTGTAACAAGTATTTCACATTATCGCAAGGCATATTTTTATTATAAAACAACCAGTGGTTTTCCTCTTATTAATTTTATTTTAAGACTTATTATAAAAGCATTTTCAATTTTATTAAAAAATTACAAAATCAGTTTTTATTTTAAATTAAATTTTAAATTACCATATTTTATACTATACAGGCAGTTCAAGAAGCTTAAAGTAATAAAAAAGTTTTTGTTATTCATTAATGCCCGTTTGCATTGTTTAGAATTTAAGCCAAGTTCAACTGAACTTGGTTTAATTTTAAAACTAGGTTTTAATAATCAGCTTTTGCACCACTTACTGCCGATTGTAGATTAAATTAAACTGGGCTTTAGGAATATTGTTTAGGGATTTTATTATGCTGCTAACTTATGTCCAGTTATGTTCGGAAAAAAATATGTCAAAGTCAAATTCTCAAACCAAAATTTTAATATGAGTACCATCAATGACACCTAACACTCTAGGAAATGATGCAATTTTATAGAACTCATGTAGAAAGCTAACTATTTCTTCAGGGTTTGGCATTTTTATGTATCTCTGATAAAGCCGAGCTATTGCAATAATTGATACTCGTACAATTATTCTGGACACTGTTGATATGTCCATCCCTGAAAAGTCTGCAATAGCAGACAAATGACCAGCACAAGCATAGAACCAATTGTTGGATAGGAGATACACTATTGTTCCCAGAAATACAAAATCATGTTAAGAATAAAAGCTTTTTATAACCCCAAAATTATGATTACCAGTTGCACTTGGATATTTCAACTCCTCTTCAATTAAAGTTAGCAGATGTAATGTGGTCTCTTTTGTCAACCTAAATCTGCGGAAAAAGTCATATTGTCTAGATTATGAAATAGATCATTTCTAATATATCTAGGAAATCCAAGGTCTATAATTTCGTGAATATAAAAATCATCCAATACATCAAAGTCAAAATCTGAATCCATTTCAAAGTTCTCAATGATGTCTTAACACCACTCACTCATACACAGTCCACAGGAAAAGGAATAAATGCCTATTTAAAAAAATTATAACTAGCAGCTAAGTACTGTCAATAGTGTCAATTTATATTTTCTCATTAATCCAAGTTTAAGCGGACTTTGAGGGTTTAAATTAATCCTAGATTAATACATAGATTTGAAACGGTGCAAACAAAATGTTATATTTTAATTAAGTTCAGACTTAATCCTGGATTAAACACTACAGTGCAAACGGGCAATATAAAATGCATGGTGTTATTATTATCATTTTTTTAGGAATACAGACTCACAAAAATTATTTATTTTATGGAATTTGTGACTTTTTTTTGTAATATATTAAAAATTCTTGTATTATCTACCAGTAAATTATTAAACGGTTCAAGGTTGAAGAAAATTGGCTTTATTTATTAAAATTAATTAAGAATGATCAAAATTTGTTGTACAAATGTTCAAAAATTAACTAAAAACCGAGTAAAATTCTCACATTTTTGTGGGTAATATTTACCTGTCCTCGATATTTGCTATATCAATAGGCCCATTCAGTGATATATAATTTTAAACTTTTTCTTTCATTTTCTGATAGTATTTAACCACCTAATTATATCTTAAAAAAATTAGGTCAATAGGATTAATAATAAGTGATATATTTAATACTGAATTTGTAAGACCCTTAAAAAGGTCAACACTGCGAGAGAACAGCTAATGACGTCACGATACCGGCCACTCGGCGATCAAGTCGCGAGCAGACGGAGAGATGTGTAGATATTTGCTATACTTTTACCTATATTATATACCTATATTTTTAAGTGTATAAATAGAGAGTGTATAAGAGATATACATCAAGTCTTGTTGAAATGCATTTTTCACACAACATATTTATTATAAACATAGAATGTCTTGGAATATCTAAATACATTTTCGGATTTTTCTCAATGACGTAAATGGTTCATTTTTCTACATTTTCTTTTGCCTTCCATTTTGTGTACAAATGTACCCAACGTACTATACTCGGTACTTGTGGATGTATGCGACGACGTGTATGTGCGAGCAACTCAGAACCACCCTCGTTTTTCTTTGATTGCCCGTCTATATTATTATTTAAATAAATTACTTATAGGTGCCTCTCGCAACGTATTTCGAAATTTTTGTGGACGGGAACGTTTAGATGGGGTAGAATTTATTTTTTCGACATAAATTTGAAAATTCTGCTCTAAATGTTTAAATAATAATATTTATAACCTCTTAGACGGGCAACCAAAGAAAAACGAGGGTGGTTCTGAGTTGCTTATAGGTCCCTCTCGCCGACGTATTTCGAAATTTTTGTGAACGGGTACGTTTAGATGGGGCAGAAATTTTTTCCAGCATAAATTTTATAATTCTGCTCTAAATGTTCAAATAATAATATTTAAAACCCTCTAGATGGAAAACCAAAGAAAAACTAGAGTGGTTCTTAACTGCTTATAGGTCCCTGTCGCCGTCGTATTTCGAATTTTTTGTGAACACGAACATTTAGATGGGGCAGAATTTATTTCCGGCATAAAGTTGAGAATTGTGCTCTAAATGTTCAAATAATAATATTTTACAACCCCCTAGACGTGCATCCAAAGAAAAACGAAGGTGGTTTTGAGTTGCATACCGTGGCTGGGGAAACCGTGGATAACATCACACAAACTTTTCATTTTTCGGTAATGAAATAAATATTTTATTCGGAGTCGATCCTGAGGTACTTTTGCAGCCTGGAACTATACAATATTTGTACAATCCTCGGTTTCGACCCATTTAGACATAAAAACAATAATTAACGAAACTGCGAATCGATCCACATATCGTATGTATTAACACAGAATGGGAAGAGAGCGAGCGTGAGCGGAGTGCTCTATTATGACGTCAGGCAATGGTTGCTCAACGTTTTTCCGCGCTCTGTTTTCATTAATTTATTTCACACATTTCTTGTTGAAACAAAAAATAGATTTTTGGCGTACTAACTAATTAAAGGGTAAACTTTTGAAATATGCAATAAAAAAATTTTACTGAATGGGCCTATTGTAACCCTTTGTATTTGATTCAGAACGTACATATTTGAAAACTATAACTTTAGCAACTCATAACCGTCCTACTATTTCTTTATGCCAATGATATATGAATACCAACAGAAATTATTTACTATTAGAAATTACCTAATTGTGCAAAAAAGTGTAAATTGTCCTTCTTCTAACATTTATTAAGAAAATAATAAATGAATAAAAAATAAAGAATTAATTGAAATTCATTTTTTAATTTCAATACTTTTAAAGTAGATATACAGTTGTATGTATGTACAGTGTATTTTAATTTGAGGAGCATCATTCTCGTATTTTGGAACGAATAAGTTGATTTTCAAATATTTTTATGTTACTGTACTTACATAATTTCTGTTCCATCCCAATCTCATGGCCTACTGTGTTCAATTCAATTGGAAATTCTTATTAGACATTTTTAATGTTAAAAAGTCATAGCTTAATTGAACTGTACTTACCCAAATGTGCTAATACCAATATTGTCTTGTTAACGCAATGACAAATTCTATTACTATAACTATGCACCTATGGTACAATAACAAAGTTATTAACAAATAAATAAAATAACATTGGAAATAGAAACTTTAAACAGGATCAGTTTCAAGTAAAAAATAAAATTGTTTATTTCATATTTATATTTTTAATATTTCTTTATTTACTTATACAAACGTTTATAATTGTAGAGTAATAATAAAATTATTATTATTTTTAACAAATATTAATAACTCACCAAATTTTAGATCTCACTCTAAAACGATCTTCTTTTGTCATTCTCTGTATAAAGACCTTTTGTTACAAACTCTAATTTAAAATGGCTCAATATCATGAAATATTCGCTTTATACAGGGACTATATAATGTACTTTACACATTATACTTACTCAATCAAACATCCTGTATTGCTGTCAAAACCTTGCTGTTAAAAAAATGTACCAATATACAATTTCTGGCAGTCTTTCAGTGAAATTGGAGTAGAAACAGAAATTATGTATGGTAAGGTATATCTTATTGAGTAAAAAAATAATTTGAAAATCGACTTATTCATTCAAAAATGCGAGGAAGACTTAGATAAATAAATTTGATACTTTTTAAAAAAACTGGTATTTAAAAAGATTTGAAATATTTTATGGTTTATTTAATAGACAACATATTGCCTGTCGACTTATAGTGTTAATGCTTTGCACAAATATAACTCTGGTCATCTTTCTTTCTTTCAAAACTGAGGCAATATCATCGTGTGATACATTTGTTGGCCCCATGACTCGAAACAGAAAAAATATAAATATAGATCTGAAAGTCTGACTGTAGGTGAGATTGATCTTGAATTTTAATACACCCTCATGTCCATATGTGTACAACTACGTACATTGTGGCTTCATTGTCGGCGGATCGGATTAAAAAAAATAACTGTGTCAAGGTACTGTCGGTGGCGTGGTATTATTTCTTATGCCAGTAAAAATGTCCAGTGAGTCGTTTTCATGCATTTTAATGTGGGAGTGAATGTAGTGAAGGATAATGTGGTCACTTTTAAACACGTATTAAAGTTAAATGAATGTACATTATTAGCGGAAACTATGATCCATTAGCAATGAGTTTTAGAAAATATTCCCTGAACTTCATAAAAAAGTCACCATAAAATTTTTATAATTTTAGTTAGCGGACACCTTGTATATACCTAATATGTTTATTTACTAATGTAATAAGTTTCAATAAAAATATCCAGTAAAGAATTAGGTTATGGAAAAGCATATAATTATACAGGGTGTCCCAGAATAACGTGTACAACGGAAAACCACAGATTCGTGGACTCAAAATAAGCTGATTTAGTGATAGCTGATTCACCTATATCCGAAATCACTTCTTCTGGACGCTAGATGGCTTCAAAGTTCGTGAAAATTTTTTGAATAACTCGCATACGTATTATTCGATTTTGATTATTTTTGGGGTGTGGACTTTTGCTTTCAATCTACACATTTTGGTGTTAAACAGAGTGTTTTTTAAAACTTACAACTCATACAAAATTGATGTATGGTGAGAATATCCGTTCATAACTTTTTCATCATCGTTTTTGAGCCTCTTGTAAAATTTTTAAAATCTTTAAATCATTGTAACGTATGGTATATCTTTTCGTAATAAACACTCATTAAGAATTGGCAGGTACAATGACTTACAAATCAAACTAAAAACTTACGAAATCAGTGACTACTAGCACTTTGTTAAGTATTATAATATGGGTCGCAGGATAACGAAGACATTTAAAAAATATTTTTTTGTTCCCAAACCGCTCATTTAATCTAAATTCTATAAGAGGCCCAAAAACTTCCAAATGGTATCACCCATCAAATAAAAAATAGTTGACGTTATTGTTCGAAAGAGGAAAAAGTTATGAACGGTTATTATTACCATAAATCAATTTTGTAGGGGTTGTGAGTTTTAAAAAACACTCTGTATGGCACCAAAATTTGTAGATTGAAAACAAGAGTCCACACCCAAAAAATAATCAAAATCGATTAATACATATTCGAGTTATTTACAAAATTTAAAAAAATTTCCCGAACTTTAAGGCCATCTAGCGGCTTTCGAATATAGGTGAATTAGCCTAAATCTGCCTATTTTGAGTACACGAATCTGTGGTCTTCCGTTGTACACGTTATTCTGGAACACTCTGTATAATTACATAAAAATTTTTAGTGCAAAATCAAACGGTAACTAGTTTTTCTTTCAAATTTAACTGAAATTTCTTAACAAAATGAGTATGACTTATTTTACTGAATAACATAAACCTTTTAATAAATATAATACAATAATTAATTTACTATTTCTCATGTAAATAAATAACAATTGAGAACAAAATTATAATACGGACACATGCAGTGTGTTTGTTTTTCAACTACTCTATTATATTTTCGGGTTCATTCGTAAATTTTTACAATCATATAAACAGTGCACAGTAGATAATTATATTCCTAAGATCATTAATAAATATAATGAACAGCAGAGGGCCAAGAATAGAACCTTGAGGTACTACAAATGTCGCAACATAGCTGGTACAATCAAAACTATTGCAATTGAAGTATTGTGTTTTATTGTATAAAAAGATCTCCTGAAATTAATAAAGTTATTGCAGAAATACAGCCCGCTGAATGCAGATAAATTTAAACAGTTGAATTTGCTACCAATAAATCCGACGTTGGTATGCAGAACTGTGGTTATGATTGAAAGAATAGATACGATTATATAAAGGTACATCAAAGACTTTGGAAAAATTTTAAATTATTGATATGGGTCTGTAATTTTCGACTTTGGAAAAATTTTAAATTTTTAATATAGGTATGTTATTTTCGACTTAAGATTTGTCAACACATTTGAAAACAGAACAAACTAATGAAAAAAAGTAGTTCCTTATAAATTTCTATAATCATCTAATCGATTATAAAGCTTATAATATTTGCAGATTTAATTTTGTCACTTCCGCTAAAGTCAGCTCAATTTTGTGACCTCTTCAATTCTAAAAATCATGCTCTCAAAAAATGAAAAAATACAGAAATGGTGCGCTATTACCCACATCCTGAACACCAATAATTATAAATAATATCTTCCGCTGATTTTTTAATAGCCTTAAGAAGGCGTTAAATCATTCGTCTTATAAGGGCACGAAAGTCGAATAAATTTACCTAATTACAGATGGCATTCCCTGATGCGAACCGGCGTTCGTTTCTGTCTACTTCAGAGTGTACAGTTAGATAAATTAATAGGACATAAAAAGGATTATTTATTAGAAATGTTTACTTAATAAGAGACACACGTTTTTGATACATAGATTGGTATGCTTTCTCCGGTCTCTCAAGGGATCATTGGGACAATGAGTGAATTGGAAAGGTTAACGATGCTGCTTTGCTGTTTTGGAATATTAATTGGATATTTTTGCGTTACAAAACTGAAGACTCGTGCAGATTAATAGACTATTCATGCGTTATGTTGTGCTATCGAGATTAACCTGAAAACTGATTGTAGATAATATGCAACCAAAAATGGTACAAGATTATGTAAATGTTGAATTTGATCAAGAATTCTGCTGGTCGTATGTACAAGATGTACCTTTGGATAATTTTAGATGAATTAAAGGCCTAAATCCGCTGGTGTTCGACATACGAGATGGTTAGGTTAAAACACAAAACACATGTATTTAAATTAATCTTTGGAAATATTTGGGTTGATAGATGAAACTGGAGCTACTAAATTAAGTAATTAAATTCATTAAGAACTATAATTTTTTCAGCTCACCCAGTGGTGTTGGAATTTAGTTCATTTCTAAGAAAAATAATATTTTGTATTTTTTTTAATTTTAAAGTGAGTTGAATAAATAAAAAGTAACTACAAAGCTACCTATTCGTTTCCCAAAAAAACATAAGTTTCGAACTTAGAAAATTTTCCCTATAATTAACTAAATTATAAGACTCAACATCACAATCTACGTCAAAGGTATTCAGAAATATTTGAATAAATGTAATCTAGTTTTTTTATCATGTATCTCAAAAAGTTAATTCTAGAAGGAGAATCCCTTAATTCTCATCAAACGACATTAAATATCTACTTTTACTAAAGATTTAATTAAACAATTCCAATAGATTTTCTATATTTAAGTACAAACTTCACTTTATACAGATTTATACGGTGGCACTAATTCGCTTTCACATGAAATTGAGCAGGCATATATTACTGCAATAATTAATGCACTTATACATATCTAGTAGCGATACAAATTCGTTCTCGTGTCAATATATTCAATCGGGAACTAGGCTACCTAGTCAATTAATAGCTATGTAAATTTTATCTTAAAACGCTTGATATGAATATTACGGGCGGTAATTTTATTACCATACTAGGCGATTTTGTAAACATATTGATTTATTTAATAATTATCGTTATTAGACTGCCTTGCGAAATGAACTAATTGCCTTATATTAAAGCTTGTTACATATATCTCTCAAAATTAAACGTTGTCGTCAAAGTGTTGCATAATAATAAGGAAAAATAAAAATATATTCTATCATTCGTTTTTTTAATGTGTTAAAGCCGTTTTTAAACTCGTTCTTTGGAAAAACTTACCGCCCTAGATTTTTTTAATTTGATTTATGAATACTTTTAGTAATAAATCAGTTATAAGTAATTATAACTATAACTAGTGCTTCCTGTGCACCAATTTATGTTAAACTTAAACTTTAAATATTATTTTTCATACTCATTTGAATATAATAAAATTTTACATACTATTATCTATAAATCAGTTATATTTTATCCTTTATAAATATCTTAAGATACTTTATTGAAATACACAAATATGAAAAAAAAATAGGTAAATGAGAGGGGAGTTTTGTCTCATGGAACTAAGGTCAGGAAGAGGATCAGGCATACAGAAAACTGAAAATATGGATTTAGTGAGTCATGATAGTAAAACAAAAGCAACAGCATATAATAACGAAAATAAATAGATTTATGTTAAGAATGACAATGATATGAGGATTAGAACGACAATACAAGATAATGGAAGGAAAATTGGAACAAGACAAACAGATCTAAGGAAAATTGGAATAACCACAAAAATGTTAGAAGAGAACATACACAATAACATAACATAAAAAACGTAAAGAAACGAAATAAAAAATGTCAAGAACATTGAAGAGAGAGTAGAACAATCAAGACAACTGGTAAGAGATATTCTTCTGCTTCTTCTACTACTGATTGGTTATAATCAAGTCCCATAGTACAGCGACCTTTTCAGGCCTATTGTGCGTCCTACTACTCAGTCCTATTCAGCAAGTAGTTTTGTACTTTTTATAAAGTCCTAAAGCTTCATTGGGATCCAGATAGGGTTTTTTCAGGGGTGCCATTCTACTACATGCAAATCCTGGTAACTCGCCCAGGATATGCAGGTTCACATCTTTGATAGACTGATCTGTTTACAAGCTTTAGCTTGTGCCGTTACTTTCATGAGTCGAATTTTATTCAAGTTCAGCAACTGATTTGTTCTTTCCTTCAAAGGACACTCCATAATTTCCTTCGCATGGCTTTGCCCTGACCTTGAAGTCCAGTATTTCTTGTATCCTAACTTAGTCCATTTGCTCAGAGTCCTATGTCCACACTTGGAGATGTGCCACAGAAGGACTGCGGGTCAATGAACACTGTTACGGATCCCTTCCTAGTAAGTTCATTCGCTATCTCGTTTCCATCAATGCCTTTATGTCCTGCTACCCAATACAGTCTAACTGTATTAGTGGTAGCCAGTTTAGTCAGTCAGCATTTAGTAAACATTCCCACATAAGTTTTGAACTTACCTTGTGTGTATTTAAAGCCTTCATTTGCAATTTGACTATCAGAGAATATTTGACTTTATAACCTCTACGTACATTTTCTCCTAAACACGCCATTATCTTGAAAATTTCTGCTTGAAATTGTAGTAGAAAATCTCCCCAGAATGTTGCACTCCATCTGGACATGTTAGAACCATCCGTAAACCATACCAGGCTCCATTTTCCCAGGGTATCAAACTTTTCCTCCCATTTGCTTTGATTCGAGTCTCAAATGGTTTGTGGATATGGAACCTTGGAATCATCCATACCATCTCCAGAGTTGGTTCCGACATAGATGTGTTCATAATACTGGAATAGGGATTACCCCTCCAGTCGTTATTATTTCTGAGTCTGTATGCTGCTAACCACGTTTCTTCTTTCACCACTATATGAAGTAGTGGTAGATTTAGTACGACTTCTAGTGTAGCTGTCGACATCAATGCCATCGCCTCCGTTGTGTTTTCTGCCATCATACCACAGCGCCATAAAAATCTTACGTCTTACTGTCGATGTATACATCTTTGGCTTCAACCCCCAGGTTCTACCGATAAGGCGACGACATATACCCAATTACCACCTTACCCACCTTACTTACCACATTTTCCAAGTGTACAATTCAGGTAAGCTTATCATTCAGTATCATTCCTAGATATTTTACCTTCCTGGAAAAGGAGGATTTAAGCTAATGTGAAATATTGTTTAGAACAATGAAAATTAAAGAACATCTAAAGCAGAATAAAGAAAAAAACAGTAATATGGCATGAAATAGTACATGAGAAAATATACAAGTTCAACCCAATGCGATCCATACAGGTAAAAGAATACATTTCATAGTCTATAAAAAGAAAGGACAAAATAAACAAAATGAGTGCATTATAGAATTCTAGTACATTACAAAATAGTAATATGTTAATAATATCTTCAAACATGTATGTCCCTTTTGGCAATATGAATTCCAGTAAGTCATAAATCTACATAAGTTGACTTCCAATTGAATATTGAATGATGTTATTAATTTTAAAAAAACAACAAACAAAATCTAGGTATGAAAATATATCTAACGCAGAGACAGTATCAGCAGCTAGGAGTCTTGTCTGTGAGGTTTAGGTTATTTTTTTCCCAGATTTTTAGTATCGAAGAACATTGTTAGACTTCATTTGAAAAGATTTTTAACGAAAATCTTTCTCGAATTTATTTGAATTAGCTTAATATGTACTTTTATATTAAATTATGTATGATATTATTAATGTCTCACCAGTTTATTATTCTTAACAGTCACTAACTTAAGATACATTAAATGAAATATAACGTCTTAGGGCATTATCAATATCTATAACACCAAAATAAACCATTTAAAAAATTGAAATTTCAAGTAACTTTTATTATGATTAGTTATTATATAGTATTAACTACAAAACAGATTAAATTCAAATAAATGACATATCAGCTATATACAAAACAAAGCTTGGACTTAAATAATACGAATCGGATATTAAATGTTAAAGGCATCATGGGTATTACAGGATAATGATGTCCTCGGTGTGCTTGTATCCCCTAGAATCTTATTATCCTTATAACATCCCTAGATACCTTAAATACTTTTAATTCATATCAGACTAGAAATGATAAAACAATTTGACGTCAAAACAAGTAGTTTATAGAAACATGTATGGCCATTTTAATATCACATTAACAGAAGCTACATATTTCTTTCAGTGTAGAAACGTCCCCGTGTAATTACTCTCGTCAGCGGCAAGGTAAAGGTCCCCAGTTTATGAACGCGTCTTGAAACGGCGGTCGTCGGAGGAATATAAGTCACGACGCCGTCAATCCGAGACCGAGTTAGCGCGCTCGCCGACTGGCTCATTTAAATACGAGATTTCGTCGTCGTTAATGTTAAATTGCAGGCAATTACCGAGGTAAATTACGATAATTGTTTCGAAATAATGGATCCACACCGGCATGGCCATGTTTGGGAGGCGCTTTCACCGGCGTATTCGCTCCGCCGCCCGGTCGGTGTAGTTGCAGGCCGCGGCGTGGAAAATGGGGTTCGTGGGAAATGCACGCCAGGGGAACAGAACTACGGCGTAGGTAACGGATGTCCAGGTCGAAGTTTTTTACTGGGATAGTTTGTTCTTACCACACGGAAATAAATTGAGTCAAAAATAAACATCTTGGAATCGTTTCCTTGTAGCATTTTGAAATGCTACTTTTCTTATTTATTAGTTAATTAGGTTTAACGTATGTATAATTACTAACAATGCTACTTTTAATTTAGTATTTCTTCTTCGTATAGGTATATTTTGTCATATTTTACTTTTTTCGAATTGCATTTACGCACTCTTCTGTTTTATCGACATCGAGTTTTCTTGGTTGCTGCTATTAATATTGTCTTAAGTATACGATAGACAACCAACAGATCACTTCCAAAAATCATTGAAATTATATCCACAAAAAGTGTCCTCTAGGTCTCCTCAGAAAATAACATCTAGCTGGTAGAGACGGACGGGTTTTGGTGAAGTGAAAAGCAATAGGTGGGTCGTGATTAATTTTATGGTTTTCCATTTTCATGGGATTTGAAAAGCCACCTTTATAGTGCTTATATTGTGTAACGTCGATGTGTTTCTATATCCAGAAGTCTCTCATTAAAAGTTTGCCGTGACACTTTTCTGTCAAAGTCTTTGCGCAGAAGTTCAGCCAGAATAAATTTCGTTCTATTTTGTTCCAAGATTTACTTTACATCCGAAGGTAGTTTTGGTTACTTCAATTTAAACCCTTCTGCAGAAGGTGAGTTGCAACTAAAATGCACTTCTTAGTACTTAGGTAATTGTTCTATTTTAGGGTTTTTAGGATAAGTTAGATAAGTCCTAGTATTTCATCTAAGTCCAGTTTCGATTAAGTATCCACTAGTTGGCTCCCTGTTGCTCATAAAGGCGTTGTCATTACATTTTTTTGGCTTTGAAGCTACGTTCATCATCAGCTACCACAGTTTTCCAGCAGCAATCGATATACACTGGTCAACAAAACCTAGGACTGGATAGATGCTATTTTATTTTAAGTCCCTCGCCATCTAAGAAGCAACATCTTATTTTACTCCCCGGATAATCAGATAAGCCTCATATATTTATTAATGTTATTTTTTTGTTTATATATAAATATTTTACAACTACTCAAACCTATTAAACGATATCTTGAAAACGTATGTTAAGCACAATCATAGTACTATAAATATGCGCTCTTTGTCCATGTTTTAATATTTTATATCAGTTTTGTTTATAACAGAACAACCCGTCAAAATAGTTGGGTTAAAACCATCCATTTTTTTATTTCATCACTAAACTTTATATAATATTTTTTGTCTACTTAATTCATTTACGACCAGATGCTTATTTCGGGAGTTGGAATAAAAAGTGTTAAATTTTATCTACTTCAATTTTTTTATTTCATTCACTCTACCATTACTTGTTTTTTTATATCTTTGTTTCACGATTTTGAATTTCATAACTTGGCAAAATCGAGAGTACTCAACACATTTCCTGTTAAGTTACGTGGCGTGGCGCCCAGTACAACCTACCTCAATGATACCAGAAAGTTATTACAATTCACGATCCTAATGCTTTCCGACGAAAAGCTGCCGTACGCTAGTATCAGATCCCAGATAATAAATTTTTGTCTAAAGGGACCCTGCATCCTTTGGTGAAATTCAATATGAGTTGTTACATGTATAAAGTTAGTAAAAGCAAAATTACTTCTTTTATTGTTCATGTTCCATAGGAATTTTGTTAAAGAATATACAGTGTGTTTCCGGATGAGATACCGCACTCTTGTACACTTTCTTTATTGTTGATATTTCGAGAAAAAGTTCTTCTTGATAAAAAGTTTTACTTATCTTGGGAAGCCGTGGGCAGGAACAAATATGTAATAAAACATAGGGCGTCCAAAAAATTTCAAAATGTGAATTTTTCCTCAAGCAAAGTGTCTTTAATATTTGTTTACGTTAAAAACTGTATTTAACAATGTTGTTCGAGAACTAAAGAAATGCTTAAATACGGGGTTCAGTCAAGAAAGAAGAATAATCACGATTTTTAACTATTTTACTTAAAACAGACAGAAATTGCAAAAAATAAGTAAACTTGTATTGTAAATTTAATATAAACATAGCCTTGTAGAACAATTTCCGGGTTGGTTGCCACGTCGTCGGTTTAGGTTTCTTGACGAGAGACATATCGCTCTCTTCCTCAGAAGTAACTCTGAAAGTTTTCAAACGAGATCATTTATTCGTTTATGGTAGCAACAGATTCCTCAATATTTTGCTTAAGTAAATCGATGTTATCGTCAAAATTGTTTGAATACACTTTTTGCTTTAGGTATCCCTGTAAGAAATAATCTAATACGGACAAGTCGGGTGCCTGTGCAGGCCAAGGTATTGGTCCATTGCGTCCGGTCCACTTGTTCGAGAAGTGAACGTCAAGACAGTTTCTCACTAGAAGTGTGGAATGTGCCAGGCAACGTCTTGTTGAAATATTACTTTTCTTCAAAACTCTAAATTTTCGCTATCTGGTTTTACCAAAACAGAATTATTGAGAATTTCCAAATACGAATTTTTATTAAGATTTTCTTCCAAAGAATAAGGTCCAATTCTTCTTTGATACATTATGCCACATCAGACATTTACTTTTTTTAATTTTGACTATTAGTCTGGATTATCTTTAGCCCAGTATCTACAATTTTGTGAGAAAACCACGCCACCATTACTTGTGAATATTTATAGAAATAGAAATAACTATAGACACGGGAATAATACTCTAATAATTTTTTATTTTAATACATGGTGGTAATAGTTTAAATAACTAGATGGATTTCACAGGGTTTAACGACACTTACAGTGTACGATAATTCAACAAACAAAGAAATCTAAATAAAAAAATTTGGATAAATTTGGAACGAATACAACGGAAGATGAATTTTTCGAGACAAAACGTCTGAATCTGGTTCGGGCTGAAGCAGTACAGTATTGGGGATCATGAGGGCTAGCAAAAAATGTAATAAAATTTCTAGGGTCGTATTTAAAAAATGAAGTTGATGATGGTCCTGGCGACACGAAACGTTACATATAAAAATTTAATTATACCATTCGATAGAGGGTAAAAAGTGGCCTTGAGGAAGTGTTCCTCTTTTTTCAATATCACCTCAAACAAAGCTGAAATGAAACAAAAACGGATTTCCAAAATTTCGGTTTTTTTCAAATATGTCGAAAACTAATCATGTTAGCCTTGATTTTTTAGAGGCATAATGTTGGTCCCCTGATTGCGCAACTTTGCCCCCATTTAAGCTACTTCGTACCTATATACGAAATCATAAGGGAAAAGTAGACCGATAGTTTTTAAGACAAAATTGTACATTTATTTTTGAACGGTATTAAACTACATTGTAAGTAAACAGGAAAAGCGAAAACATGAAGGATATAACTTCTTTGGACCACCCGTTACAGGTGGAAGTACCTAAGTACGAACGGAATCGTTTTTTCGCTCTTCAAAAACAGTAAATGCCGACTTCAGTTGTTTCTGCTGAAACGCTGTTTAGTGTAAATATACACCTGACAGTTTAATGTCTATTCCGTTGTTAATTTTATGTTATGGTCAGTAAACAGGTGTTAAAATGTAATTGCGCCAGGGTATGGTTTTTGTTTGTGCTATTTGCTCTACTGATTCCCGTGACTCCTTGCTCGCTGAAGTTTCTTTGATTTATCAACCGTCACCGAGGTGAAAAACAGGAATAATAATATGGCAGAAACGAGATCGATTTACAGTGACTAGACTGATTTATTTGTGGATATCAAATACAATTTGCCAATGTAAAAACGTTATTCCCACCGAGGGGATCCGATACTGTACCGGGTGAATCAGGCTAAAACAATTCTTTGATGACGTAGCCTATTACGAATGGCAGAAAAGTATAAGAAAATTGAAAAATTCGATAGGGAAATAAAGTTTATTTAATAAAACACATTAATACATGAAACTTTTAGTAACGTGCGTGAACTTATTTTAAAAATAAAAGAAATATGGAACATATTTGTGTAAAGCCGGGACGCGTAGTAATTTATTTGTTAGTTCTCGGAACGGATGGGTCAAAAAGTAAAATATTTCAGTCAACACTAATTATCGAAAGTTAAGGGCTCTCAAGTAGGTTTAGCGTCGTCCTTCGGAGAAATTTAGCAATATTTTTTTTAACATGTCCACTTAGACTGTCGGGGCCATGTGTTGAGCAGGTATAAAGAGAAAAATCGATATTTCAAATAACGAGCGAAATGCATTCCAAAGAACGTAGGAATTCCAAGAATAAGTTGTTAGAATGTTGTGAGAAAAAGAAAGTAATAGATCAAATAGCTGGTTTTTATGCGGATTTTCCAAGCTATAAGAATAGATTGAATGAGATGGACGAATCCGTTCTGTATTGCTGCACGGAGTCACTAGATGAAGGCTAGGGTTCTTTGTAAGTTTAGTCTCAAAATTATTTAGATAAATATAAAATCAGTCAATTAGATAACTATTAACATGGCAAAGCGTCCCGATATCCAGGGTTCCCGCCAGTAAGAAAAGAACAGAAACGTCTGGACCCAAGAAATGGGCGTGTCGAAGCGAAGTGTCGAATTCAGGAGAGATCTACGAAAAAGGGGCAGTTCTTCCTTGGGTTTCACATTGAGCAGTCTACTTAGTTTTAGAGTCTCGGGTTAATTTAATAATGGATAGTCATTCCAAATTTTGCTATGGATCGCGCATTCCCTGAATCTCGGTACGCTGTCGCGTGTCAATAAAGTAATTAATAATGTTTTTCGAGCCCGTTGTGTCGTTATTTTGTTTGTTTGTTTTGTTTTTATTGTTATTAAAACCCTTCCTAGAAAGTTTTGGTGTTTCCTTGTTCTTCCAACTTAAGTGTCACCCTTTACAACCAACTACTGGATTACCTTGCACATGAGCGACATATGGTAAGTGTCTGGTATTCATTCTTCGAACGTACAACATTTCCAAGTTCCCACGTATTAATTAAAGTATAATGATAATTATAAACTCCCTTTCGAGAATTGAACAGTAAACTCTTTTGAAATCCAGACTCGTTATGATACTGGTCATAACGATATATAGATAAATAAAGAAATAATCCCTTAGGTTACATTTGCAATTCCTGCATTCTCGACGCCACCTGGTTGCAAACATCAGATTTATCGCGAAATGTAATGTTTTGTTGATATCATTAAGTTATGTTTTTTATATTTTTAAAGGAAATTAGTTACTTGTGAGTAAAAAAAATATTGTGGTGCGTTTCTTGTATTAATTTCCCTATATTTCCACAAAAAAGTCGAAGAAATTTTTTTCATTACAACGAATATTGTGTATAAGTATCATTCGATGATAGGAGATTACAATTTCATTATTTTCAAGAGGCTTTTTTAATTATCTGTAAAATAAATACAATACGTGGGTACAAGATGTTTTGTGTTATGTTAAAGTTTTAGCAGCATAAAGTGAACATAATTCTGAGACTAAAAGACACCAATGTGGTGGGTGATCTTTACGTCAAATTCAATAAGACACCAGCTTTGTATTAAAAAAATAATATATTAAAATTAATATTCCGGTTTGCTATTCTCAGAAAAATTTATGTGACTGATCGACTATTACATATTTGGATTTAAATAATTCACAGACCTGTAACTTCTGAAAAAAACATGACCTATCATTCCTTTGTTTTTCACTTTTACAATTAAGTAATGTGGAAATAAAAAGATCTCTTTGTAGCAGTTGTTTTATGTTCATATCAACACCTTTTTTTTTTGGAACAATTGATTCGGATGAAAGTATTTTTTTATAATAGTTACTTTTTTACTTATTTTTTCAAAAACATTCATACACAACACTCTGGAATGACATACCGTACAATTAAATAAATATATTTCTTTGTTTTCTGAATAACTCGATCCGAAAGAAGAGCAAACTAAAAGCGGCACCGTTTACGATAATTATCCGCTATTGTACACTCAGGTGACTTTTTTCCACGCCACCATCGTACTGGCGCAGCTAACCACAAGTCAAACATCATTTCTTATGTGTTTATCTCGGTAATGTAACCATCACTAAAGACGGAATAAGTATTGTCGTGAGCGTATCATTACGTGTTGCAGTGGTTTATATTATTTGTTTACATTTGTCTTGTGTGAATATACTTGCACTATATGAATTTTGTGACTGTGCCAATCCTCAGGTTAGAAATGATTTTTTATTTGTTTAGTTGATGTTTTCCTAAGGTTATGACAACTAGATCTTATAATTTGACCTATTTAAAAACCGACGATGAGGAAAACTATAAAAACTAGAGATCTAAACCGAATATAAAACAAAAGTTGATGGATCATCTAAAATGGAACAGTTTGGGGCTAGAAATTGTCCATTTTCTAAAAGTCGTGGGAATACTGAAAACAATATTTTATACTAAATTAATTAATTTACTGGCATGGTTCCTTTTGGTTATGAATGATTTAATTACGCCATTTAGGCGAATCAATTTTTAACTGATGATATAGCAGGAAACAACTACCTTGCGAGATACATGCTCCAATTGTCAATAAATTACACCAGCAATATGTAGTAAACAGCCAGGATCATTCGTCAGTCGAAGCCACAGGACATATACCGATTTCGAACCTATTAGTCCTCATAGCATAGATGAGAAAATTCCTAGCAATTTCTACAAAAAACATCCTTCTTAAATATCGGCACATAGAAGCCTAAAACTACAGATCCCTAGCTGTACGCGAAATATTGGGGATATGTAGTCCACAGAGTAGTCATTTTCTGCAATGCCATCAATATATTAATTATTTCAAAAATGGACGGCTTTTGAAAAAAAAAAATCCCTCTTTGGTCTTCAATTATCCCCATAAAAAGAAGTCTAGTGGAGTCAGATCTGGAGACCTTGGTAGCCATTTGATCAATCCTCTCCTTCCTGTTATTTTATGTTATTTAAGTAAGTTTGTACATCAACGGTGTAGTGCGGGGGTATTCCGTCTTGCTGGAACTAAAAGTTATTTCTATTTGGAAATAGCTGATTCAGTTGTGGCAACAGATAATCCTTCAGATATTCTTCAGATATATAATCGAGGACCAGTTAAGCTCTCTTCAAAAAAGTATAATCTGCTTGTTTGTTTATAATTCCGACCCAAACGTTCTCCTTTCCTGGATATTGCTCAGTATACGTCTGGCAGTTTACGTGGCCATTGATCATAAATGTGTCTTCATCTGAAAAAAGTACCTTTTTTATGAAACTCCTAACTCTGTTAGATCGTTCCATAATGGTTTCGCAGAATTCGATTCCTATATCCAAGTAATCTTCCAACAGCTCTAGCACCAGATGAATTTTGTACGGATACCACTTTTTCTTTTTTAATACTCTAACAACAGTCTGACTTGTCTTGAGCTAGTATGACGATGTTCTTGAATCGTAAGTAGTAGGAGGTCTTTGGCCTCAGGAATTAATTTTATTCTACTTTTGGGGAGATCTCTAACATTTCTCGAAACTTTTTCTCAATTTTACCTATTACTGATTGAGAAACGGGTTCTCGATTGGGGTATTTAGCATTAAATCCTGAATCCTTACCTCATCTCCACAGCCAATCATGATTAAATTTTCGATTCGTTCGGTTTCTGCAAGCTTCATTACTTAATTATACTGATTTAAATAGAAATTTTATGACTATTTCACTCCTGTCAAATTGAACCAAACAAATAATTGTAAATGTGGCAGGAGAAGAGTGTTTTAGAATGTATAACTTACATTTATCAGTCAACACATTTTTCTCCGAATCAATAAAAATAATAAAAAACACTACGATGTTTTATTTCCAGTAGTGGTCCTTAGCCCTTAGTTCAATGAATTTATTGTAATTTCATTCTACTTAAGTAAATACATAATTTTGGCTGACCCTGTAGAAATAAATAAATAAATATTGAAATAATTATACCATTGGACAATGAGGAGGCCTTTCAAATGAGGTATCTCATGACCCCTGTGTGTATTTAAAGAAATCGTCGATTACGTAATGTCAACACTGATGACGTAACGGTTATCACAAGATGGCCTTACAAAATTTAAAATTGACGTGTTTTAGGATTTTTTTTTAAAGTTGTGATGAATTTATTCTATACATTTGCATCATACTGTATGTTGCACTAATATGCAGTCCACATCTCCACTATAGGCCCAAGGATGTATCAAGTGTTGTAGTATACAGGGTGATTCAGACCTTATATATAAAAAAAATTCTGGATGTACAGAGGACCCTTACAAATACAATTTTGTAAAGAAAAAATAAAAAAAGGGCAGTTCGAAAATGATTTAAAAATACACTTCTGCACGGCACTGGAAACTGGTCCACTGTAAAACCTGACCTCACACAATGCGACCGGCATGGCGGTGTGATAAAAACGGACAAAAACTTTCGCAAGGAAAGAAATATGTAAATAGAATTTTATCGCACCTATTTTATATCAGCAAATTCAACTGTTTTTACCGCTATTGTTATTACTAATTAATACATAAAATTAATTTGTGGTTGTAATTAATAAAATAATTTGTCATACCTGATCTTACAACACTTGCTCAAAATTTTGTCCACCAACGCGTAGACACATTCGGGCCGTCTTACCCAGTTTCTGCGAACTAACATAAATATCTCTGGTTCTTGTACGTTTTGAACTTATAATTTATTTGCAGCAGCTATGATATGTTCGCGTAAATCATTAATAGTGTCCACTTTGGTGCAATACACTTCATTTTTTAAATATCCCCACTAAAAGAAGTCCAAAGGGTTTAAGTCAGGAGATCGTGGCGGCCATGGTACCGGTCCTCCTCGTCCAATCCATCGTATCCCTTGAACTTCATTAAGGTACTACCGAACATTTTGTCGAAAATGAGGGGGAGTACCATCGTGCAAGAACCACATTCGGAATCGGACATCTAGGGGCACATCTTCCAAAAGTCCAGGTAAATAATTTCGAATGAACTCGAGATACTGAACCCCATCCATTCGATTTGGTAATATGAATGGTCCAATCAAGCGATCATCGACAATACCTGCCCAAACATTTATGGAAAAGCGTTCTTGGAAATGATCCCGTTGAATCGTGTGCGGATTTTCAAAATCCCAAACATGAGTATTATGAATGTTATACATCCCATTTCGTGTAAAAATAGCTTCATCTGTAACTAACACGTCAGCTGTAAATCTGTTGTTGCAGCAACCATTCACATAATATAATTCTTAAAGTATAATTCGTATAATATCGTGAATACCTTAAAAGCGATACAGTTTTTGGATTAAATCCAATACTTACACCAACATTATAAACAGTGTCATATCATAATGTAGAAAATGCTTTGAATTAAAATTGGATTTGCTCGATTTTTGCATCAAAGTCTACAGTTGCAAAAATTAACAACTTGTCCTTTTTAGGGATTCAATCCGACATCGTGACACACTGTTCCAAACCCATTACTGATTTCCTGCTTCTGACATTGAAAACCATATGGTAGACCTTGACAATGACAATTATATTTATAAATAAATCCAACAACAATAGATCGCTGAATAGAAATTATGTAATTCCTAGAGCAGAACTTGGAAAAAGTAACTGGCGTAAAATCATCTAAGCCGTATTATTAGGACGTATTAATTTAATTGATCGTAGAATTTTATACCGCTAAGCCTGTAATTATCTGCCCTACCGTGTGAAAAGTGTAAAGTGTGTACTTGCGTTAAGTAATTTTTAATTTGTTTATTGAAGTTAAATTAAATTATTGAAGGTTTCCCATCGATCCTCTATAATTAATTTTAATGAAATTTATTAATTCGATCCCCAAGGAGGATTCTCGATTATATGCAATCAATTTGAAGACACCGTGACGTGCATTAGTCCATACGTTTTAATTGTGCAATTTGCCATTAGTATAATTCAATCTTTCCATTCCTTAGATTCCAACGGGTTTAGAAAGTCATCGTGACTGTTCGTATCCCGGGCACAGTTTTATATTTAGCGTCTTTGGGAGAGTTTAAGAAATAAAAAGAGCTGTTCTCGCTACCATATTCGCCTTTGAAGTAAATTTGGAAATAAGCCTGAAAACTAACTGAATTTTACATTTTAAAATAATAAATCTTAACTCTTTTATTTTTCAACTGTCATCCTGCTAAACAGTACTTAAGACTAATAACAATTTTTACTGTGAAAGAAAATTATATTGAATTTGTTCCAAGAATTAAAAGTAGGTACTCATATAAGTATCTAGATATCATCTTAATATTTAGAACTGTTAAGTTGGACAAAAAGCACTTCAAATTTCGAGCCCTGGGGATACTGTAACATAACACCGAAATGTTGGCAATGATTTAAAATAGGTATAGTATTCTTTTACTTATTGATCTTTATCCCACTAAAACCTTACTTGGATAACTAACCAAGATCGCTAAATAGTGGAAACGTAATAATTATTAAATTATTAAGATAGTTTAAGAAACACGTCGATAGGTATGTACAACAAAATATTCTAGCAATAATATACTTATACTGTTAAACAATGGATAATAATTTAATCAAATTTAGAAAAGACATACTTGCCAAACAATATAATTAGAAAGGATGCAATAAGAAATTTTAATTTTCAGTAAAACAGTTATACTCAGGATTAGGAAGGAAATCAAGGTCTTGAGAATTATTTTCTCGTTGTCACAGATCTTCCTTGTTTTTCTTTATCTGATACCTGGATACTTTTACGTTATTTGTTCCATTTTCCACATTTTCTTATGTTTACTGCTATTTTGAGTTACCTTTTATTATATACAGGGTGTTCTGAAAGTCCGCCAGGAAAGTCCGGGAGGTGATTCTACGGTTTAAAATAATGGCAATATGTAATGAAATTTTTTTCTAAATCTTTTTATATAACTTATTTAATTCAAGTTCGATTAGTCTGTCATTTGGTACATCCACTAAGTAGATGATAATTGGATCAGTCAGAGAAAAGTTTCATTACGCACTGCTAGAGGGCACTTTACCCAGAACTCAAAATTTGTTTTGTTTATATCTTTTTTCTCTTGCTAAACATCATAGAAATTTAAACATTATTGAAAAGAGAAACTATATCAGATAAGTTACGTACCTTTATTCAAGCTATTAAAGTTTTATGCAGGTATAAGTTCGATTTTTCACCATAACATTATTTTTTCTGCTCTATAATAGCATTGTGGAAAAATAAGATGAGATAATGAATTTACTAATAATATTTTATTTACTAACGAAGCTGGTTTTACAAGAGATGGTATTACAGCACTTTCAGAACACCCTGTATATTTACATTGCAACATTCAGGTTTTAGGAAAAAATAAGCCCATTATAAAGATCTATCTTTCTTAATACATAATACAATACATCATTTCGCAAATATTTCATTGTTAGAATATGCATTATGGCCTATACAATTTTTTTATAAAAAAAAATATTTTTATTTTTCAAAAAAGTAGAACTTATTCCTTTGAACACTTCCATACTTCAGTTGGAATGCCATATCTATTTTATATTTATAAAAAAATTGAATTACTGCATATCATAAATTAACCTTTAAATAAATAAACCTGTGTTAACCATATTCATATGAACATCTACTGAAATCGTATCGAATTTAACGCGTTGGTGAATAGTTTACCGAAAATAGTTAATATATTCTAAATAATCGAATGAATTATTCGGGAACATTCCCCATATTATGTTTTCTTATTCTATGATATTTCGAACCTTGCAAAATCCGTGGGATGAATTGTAACATCTCTTTCTGACGTAATGCCACAAGAAGAACGTCTGACATTATGAGCTTCGTGTTGAACTCTTGCCGGAGTAAATCTAAAAGGATTTCATGTAGAAGAACACCTACATTGCATGTTTGAGAGATCTCCTGAAACATTCTATTATCAACATTTGAATTAGTTATTTAAATAAAACAATAACCGTTGATATAGTTTTTCAAGCCAATTATAAATAATAAGAAAATGTGGATTTGAAAAACCCGAAATTTTGCAAAATCCTTTTATTTTTTCTGGCTTTATTTGAAAATGAATTTTAAAATAAATTACATATTTGCATTTTCATTCTTTTCGCTCTATCCAAGGCGTTAACATTTTTGCAATCCAACGTTTCGTCGGGGCCATCATCTGGCAAATTTTTTGAAATACGTCGCTGCTATTTTATGACAAAAGTGATTTTTCGCAATACTAATTAGAAATAATAAAACATTTCATAAATTCGTATTATTTTTTTATTAGGGACAACATTTTTACATTATTTATTAAAAATAATTTTTGGATACTTTGTGCTGTATTGACTTTTATACTGTTATGACTTCCTCCAATAGATATTTTGAAAACGTTCAGAGCCGTACTCAGGAAAAATGATAGCTAAAACAAGCTAAAAACGATTACAATACTAATATCATCTAATTCAGAATTAAAAATGACTAGATTTTGTCATAAGCGACGTATTAAAAAATTAACCGTCGGATTACAAAAATGTTGACGCTATTGGTTAGAGCGAAAAAAGTGAATATGTAAATACGAAATTTATTTTAAAATTCGTTTCCAAATAAAGCCAGGAAAAAAAAATAAAACCATTTTGCATTATTTCGGGTTTTTCTGGATATCTCCGGAACTACCCGAAATTTTAAAACTTTTTAAACGGCATATTATTAGGTATAAAAAACACAACTTTTTTCTAATTTGAGCCACCCCGTATCTCTTACCGTTTCCTAGATCCCAATGCTATCCCATCCTTATCTTGGATACACTGTATATTACTGCAACATTTTTTCTTACTTATATTGCTCATTAGATTTTTCTATTATTATCGTTTCGCTGTAACTAATTCGAAATATTATATCTTTTTATCGTTGTAAATGAAAATATAGCAATATATTCGGAATATATTTAGTTGATATAATAGTTTTCTTATTTCTATTGTCACCTTCAATTCAGTAGGACTTTAGTTTAAGAATTTCAACAGACCTTGATAGAGTTCAAAGGTTTAGCACTATGATTTGAGATTTTAGGATCTATTCACTATGGAGTCTAGGACTCTGGTGTCTGTTGTCACTGTTCTTGTCTGGTTAGGCATTAGCTTTTTGGTTATGAGGTGTCTTTGGATGGGAAAGCTTGTTTGGAGACGGCTTCCGTGTAGTGTTCGTATGTGGGCAGCTTCAGGAGGTGATTTACCATTAGAATGTCTTCGTCGAAGTGGACAGCGTCGACGGATGCTTGAAAAGTGAGTGTGAGCGTTGTGCTCGTATTTGTTCTTGATTTTTTTGTGAGAGAATCTAACTCTGGATAAAAATGTTAAAAAATGTTTGAAAAGCTTTATTGAGTTTTATAGTCACAAAATAGTATTTGCATAGATAGTAGTGATGGCATGAACAAATGAAATTTGGATCGTGCACACACACACTAGCCAGGTCAGCGTACCTATTTATATATTTGTAGAAAACGAGAGTGGACGTTCGTACACAACATCCTTCATTTCTAAAGCTTTATTGGAATATGGCATGTTCCTCGATTTGTACTTTCCATAATTGAGATTATAATAATTAATATAATATAATTATTACCTACTTTTCAAAATATTGTGCCATACCTTTAAAAGTTGCTGATGAAATTTTAATATGAACGAGTCTACTACTGCATTTTTTTAAAAGAGGAAACTTCAAATCCAGCACCGACGCGACGGCGGACTTCACGAAGCATGAAAATTGATGAAAGCATCGGCGTAAAAAAATCACGAACCATGACATTAGTTTAGCGATTAAACTCGTCGCTGTATAGTTTTTGTTAATAATGACTTCCTTTTGATTGGAAATACCTAACCAAGGGAAAGGTCATTAGATTCGAAATCGGAGATTATTGTTCGTATAAGGAATAAGTGTTATTATATATTTAATACATTTTCTTTGTTCTCTAATGTTCTGTTTTATGTCCATTCTTTAATTATTTTGTTTATTACCCAGTAATTGCTATTGTTATTGATGCCCAAAGAGGTAGACCATTATCACCTATATTAAAAGACCTCACATCTCTCATGTTTGGTAAGGTCTCTAATTTTAACTAAATGAAATCGATGCGCGCGCTGTTAGTATAATTATATTATTTTGGAAAGTATTACAAGATTAATAATTATTATGCTGTACAACATCATGCTGTTTAAACAATTTTACACATCCTTGCTATGTGTCATACGCGTTTATTCTAAAACTTCGTTGAATTAAATCAGGTTCTAAATATGAGATTAGGTAGCGGTTTTAGTTGTGAAGTGAATTGTAAAATACAGAGTCGAGGAAACAGTAAAAGAGACCTATTGTCCATGATTTTAATTTCCCAAAAGATAAAGATGACAGCTAGTTGTGGGAATAGCAAGGTTTGTCATTTATATTTCGCCCAAGAACATTTACAAAAAGATTCTAGAACAGGTAATATTTCAATTTTAAAATTAGATTGTCCTGGTCTTAAACTTCTGCAATACCCAATACCTGGTCAGTTTTCAAACTATCGTAAATAGTTATAAAAAAAACCGTCATATCACCGTAAAAGTAGAGATGAGGGACTCTTAGAAATTGAAAAAGCTCAGCTGAATATTCATAGAAAATTTTGAAAAAAACAGTTTCCAAATAAAAGAAATACATTTCAATTGCTATTAACGTGTATTTCAAATGGAGAATATTTAGAACATAAAAAGGATGATACGGCAAAAATTATATATGTTTTGCAAATACTTTCTTAAAAGCAGCTGTAGTAAAAGAAATATCAAATTAAGTAAAAATAATAAGAGAAAGCGAATTGCTATAATAAAATTAATTCAATTATTTAATAGATTCATTAATATATTTTTTGTTATAAACTTTTAAACCACATTGATTGACGTTGATTTTTACTTTTAAATTTTGTTTTTTATAGGAAAAAAATCGAATCGGCCGCGGCGAAGGACTCAGTTCACGATTAGCAACTCCATTTAAATAGAAGGCTCTATAAAAAATATAATAATTATTGTATAGATATCTAGACCAGGCGGGATCTGTTTCAAAACACCCATGTATGGATGTAACGCTAATTTTTGCTTTAATGGCTCTAAAATGATATAACAAAACATAATTTCACTATGCGCGCGCTCCAAAACGTGTGCTAAATTTATTATTAAACAAATAGTGAAAAAAATCGAAAAAAATCAATTTTTTTTTCTCTTTTTTCCAACACAGTTCAAAAACTTTTTATTTTAGAGAAAAATTGAAGAGGAAAAAAAGAATAGTAATTAAATTTTACACATGAAATATCTATTTTAAAATTAAAAAATACAACATAATTATTGCAAATATGGCAAAAACAACAGAAAAAGTGAAAAAATTACAATATTTTTGCGATTTTTTTAAAAGTACTTATATTATAGGTAGGATCTTCATACTTGGCCAAAAAATTCTTTTTGATATAATAAAACATCACACCAATTTTTGTTAAAATCGGTCCGATAGTTTTCGAGTAATAATTTTGCAATCCAAATTTTTGAAGAAAAATGGAAATTTTTGCCAATTTAATTGAGCCTAAATTAAGACTTCTAGGTACTTACTTGAAAATTTTATCACATAAAAAAGGAAACTCAAACATTAAAATGCATCCAGAAAAATTGAAATTCGTTAATTAGGAGAGTCGTGGTAATTGTTTAAAGTTATAACTTTATAAATTCATTATAATTTTTATTTTTTAAATTATGCATTTAAAGTACTCGGAAAGACGCTTCTTTAAAAAAAACGTGGTGATTAGTTAATTGGTTCCATTATTTGTGCATATCTTGCTCGGTCCAATAGTTTTAATCGACATTTTATATGGGTTGCAGAAGGGCACAAGTTATGCAAATTCACTCCCGGAAAGTACTCGGAATGACAAAGGCATTTGTTTAAAAAACAGCCCTCCAGACCTCGTAGTTGTGCCAATTAACCAATCACCACATATTTTTTTAAAGGAGCGTCTTTCCGAGTATTTGAAATGCTAAATTAAAAAAAAATTGTAATGAATTTATAAAGTTATTCTATTTGTTTATAAGCGCAAAAATGACGCATATCTTTAAACAATTACCACGGCTTTCCTAATTAACAAATTTCAATTTTTCTGGACGCATTTTAAAGTTTGAGAGGCCTTTTTTATGTGATACAATTTTCAAGTCTTAATTTAAGCTCAGTTAAATGTGCAAAAATTTCATTTTTTTTTTTAAATCTGGATTGCAAAATTATTACTCGAAAACTATCGGTCAGATTTTAATGAAAATTGGTGTGATGTTTTATTATATCAAAAATATTTTTTTGGCCAAGTATGAAGATTGTACCTATAAGTACCTTTAAAAAAATCAAAAATATTGTAATTTTTTTCATTTTTTTTTTGTTATATTTAATTACGAATCTTTTTCCTCTTCAATTTTACTCTAAAATGAATAGTTTTTGAAGTGTGTTGAAAAAAAAATAGAAAAGCAAATGGAATTTTTTCCAATTTTTTCACTATTTATTTAATAATAAGTTTAGCACACGTTTTGAGGCATTAAGCAAAAATTAGCGATATAAAACATCTACACCAAAACAGATCCCGTTTGGTCTAATCGTTGAATCAGCAAACATACTTTGCTATGGTACGAAATATGTCTTCTAGCGCTTTTGATTGGATTTTTGACTTTTGAATTTTTAATATGCAAAGACATACCACACTGTTTAATTACTTACTGAGCAACAAGCGTTTTACCACTGACGTGACGCACGTACGAAGCGTGGGGCCTTGTTAATCCAGACTGTAATTGGTTGTTGTTTTTAGTTGTTATCGAGAATCCTGACGTTTCGATATTTGTATTCTACTCGAATACCGATACTGAGAATTGAGAGCATCAATTATAAAATTATAATGCATCGAAATTGTTTTTTAATGCTTTGAAACCAAATTTTAGTTGTCTCTCTTACTCTCTTTTCTTAAAAGTCTTTTTTTGGGTAAAACAATTTATTATCAAACGGAACTTTTTGTTTTTCATTCTTTTCAAGTGCCACTGAAGGTGTAAGGACAGATAAAGATAAGCTATTAAACGTTATACAGGATGTTTAGGTATTAAAAGTAGTTGAAGTTCAGAAACTTCAAAGTTTAATTCAGGTCATCAAAAAAATCCTGTAGTACTATTAAATTTGACACTGTATTAAGAATTGACCGAATAAATACAAAATTACTACAGCGTAGCTATATTATAATATTAATAAGTTTCTGTGAATGTCACTTTTCTACATACGAATGTGTGCATATGTAGATATTGTTGAATCTTCTGCTTACATCACAATCTCGAACGTTTCTAGGTACTCTTTAACACCTGTTATATAGTGTAAATAGAATGTGAATGTACGGCTAGCTTAGATGTGTTTATCTGTCACTAACTCAACTAAGTACTTGTATATATTTTCGAAATGGGTATACGTTTAAATTTACCTTAACGTACGAATATTTTATAGCATTTCGATATGGTTTGTTTGCACAAATATTAAAAGCAATTTCATAAATTGAGCTCAGATATTATCTCGCATTTTTTAAGATTGATTCATTTACTTTCTCTTTCAAGATTCTGTTATTGACGAGATAGTACGTCAATGATTAATTTTACCGTTTCATTAAAGAAGAATTTAACTGTTTCCGACATGTTTGATTTGAAACTACTCGGGCGCATCAAATGCAAGAAATAATGGCGACTTTGCAACAGACTTTCAGGGTTGATTCTGCCTTCAAAATTAAGAAAAAAAACTGGAGTAATGGTTTTTTCTAAAACGATTCCTAAGAGTCCTATGATCCTGAAATATAGAACAAGAAATACAGTTTTTTTATCAATTATTTAAGAGTCATTGAAACACTTAAACTCTTAAAACCTAGTACAGTTCAGTTTCTTCATAGTAACTACAAGTCCACTAAGAACTAGCAAGTGGTGTCACAATTAGAAGGGATCTAAAGGGTCGAACTGTAAAAAAAAGATTATTGTAGACATCGCAGAGAATTCTCTCTACAGATTTTAATAAACCATTTACAGATAGATAAAACTTTTGTGTCTAATTTTTTTCGCAAAATATACTCTAGGTAAAAAAATCAAATATTACTACAAAGTTGAGCGTAATTTTAGCAAAGGAGTTTAATAATAATAATTCCACATTTTTCACTTTCATTTCGTTGAATTCTATTTCTACTTTTTAATTGTTTCTTTTTGACTTGGTTAGAGTTATTTGGAATAATGGTTATCAGAACTAGTTCGGAAAATGTACAACAATAATTTTTAAAATTCGTATATTATAAAAATAAATATTCTGAGAGATTCGGCTTGTATCAAGCTTGAAGTCTTCAATGACACTCTAGAAAAAATCAAAATTACTAGAAATTTTAGTCATTGATTTGTCATGTGCATTGTCAAAAAGTCATTTTTTTGTATAAATTCAAAATGACCTATTAGGTTCAAATGGAACCCAGCGCAGATCATCATATTACTGATTTCAATTATCTTCATGAATATCATGAAGAATAAATTATGAATTACAATAAAAATACCCTGTTCTGTTTCAGATAAAATTGACGAGGGATTTTCTTCTACTTGTTCTAATTATCATGTCACACAATTCTTCAGTAGTAAAAGATGCCACTGTTACATTGCATTGCTCGTAGGTTCTAGTTGAATTAAACTGAGTACAGAACAAATAGGAGTATCAAGGACACTCTGAGAGTGGCTAAATAATCTTTCTTATATAAAAAAATAGAATTAATGAACCTCTCAAATATTATAGGTGGAATTTCACATTTCACTCATAGTTTCTCATAAAAAGAAAACACTTAAAGGAATCTAGAAAAAATAAATGCTTTACTTAAACGTTTGTTCATTAATAATTTTCATATTAAAAAACATATTTCCGTAATGAAACATATGTAGTATGTAACTTGGGGATGATTTTAAAAGTTCTCGATAAGTTTTAAGTGAACTCTATCTCCCATTAGCAAATTCTCTCTAAGTTTGTAAACAACCTGTACAAAACAATTAAGGAGTCAAATAATATGAATTATCAAATCTAGAAAAACTGCCGCTCCAACTTAATTCGTGTAAACCGGATCGTACGCGGTTTCTTGTAACCCAGCCCTTAGCCCCGCCACTCCAAAAATCCACGGAGTCCTTTCGCCTATTACGGATAGGATCGATAAGAGCACGCCTTATAAATTGCATAAAAGCCATTTTATCACTTGGCGATCTTAATTTAATGATTTTAATCGAGAGCTGAGATTCCCCGAGCGTATCGTAGATCTGCGCAGATTCTGGTGTAAGTTATCCAGCTGGTCTCTAGTACATCAGGATGTGTCGCTCGGTCTATGAATCTAGTAGGCGACATAGCATCACGCACGGGCAGTTAGCTGCGTGCCGATGTTCACTTTGTTAAGACAACGGCCAATCACATGACACATCTCGGTATGTATGTGTCCCGCGCATATCTACATCTACATAAGTTGGAAGTTATTTGGTCATCCGCTTTGAATTCTAATATGCGAACAGCGGAGTCCGATTCTGGCTTAGATCGTTCTAGTCAATGAAACGGAGATAGCTTTTTGGAGGTCCGGCCGGATTTCTTTATCATTCTGAGCGTGTCGTGAACTGCAGCAGGTGGAAAGAATGAGTAATTCATAATTTTGGAACCTTTAACCTTTTCGGAAATGTGGATACTGACATAAATATTTTGGGTCAATTCTTTAAAAGGTGATTTAAATGATTTTTCATGTTTGGTTAGTAACGTTGTTTCTGAATGCAGAAATATATATTCTACTTGCATAATGTTATCAAAATAAAAAATAACCAGATGTATCACATACTCGGAACTAGCCTGACATAGTTTTAAATGTAAATAATGCATATATCCACAATTCTTCCTCTTCAATGTTTGAAGAGTAGCACAATAATCGATCTTTGTGGTGAGCTTCTATGGACCTCAAATGCAATTTTAAACGTACTAATTTCGGCAATACTAACTAATATGTTATGGTAACAATAAAGTATAATGTCGTATTTGTACTAAATTATGTCAAAATATACCCATGGTTGTATACAGGTGTTAAGAATTATTTTAACAGAATACTTCAGTCAGGGGTTGTTTCTAACAACCTATTTTTGCCTATCCCTTCACAACGAGAAGTAGATAAATGCATCACTAACTATCATTGTTTGCTCTGCATATTGTTTTACTCTGCATATTGTCCGGAAACTGTAAGAAAAAAAATAGTTGTAATTCTACGTATTTAAATAATAATGCAAGTACTTATGAACTACCTTGAAAACTCTATATTAACGGAAAGTTATTTTTTAATGAATATTTTATCACTTCTTTTTCAGTTAAGGGAATTTTTGAGATAATTAAATAGCTTGGTATTAATGACCTAATATTTTACAAGCAGATCCTGTCTGAAGTCGACCTTATTATTAATTTCCAAAATTATACAGCATTTAATATTTTCCAGCAACATTTAAAAACGTTAAAATTGATCTCTGTTGCAGTATAAACAAAACAGGATTTGAGCATAAATGGAAATTATATTTTTATTACAAATTTTAGTATCTGTTGGATCATTTTTATTTACTTTGATTAATTTATAAAAAACTAATCCGTTTTGATTCGAAAATAGATAGTTTTATCAATTTGAAACTAAAAGATCACCTTTTTGTAAGATGTTTTAATGATCTCTAATCTTAAATAGATTAATTTGTTAAAAGACCATTTATGGCTTTAGGATTTTTATGATTTTTCTTCGTAGATGCAGTTTGCTACCACTAATAAATATATGAAGTACGAAAGAATGAATTATTGCAAACAATATGAATTAAAATATATCTTTGATGTTATGTAAATTTGTTAATAATGAGTTTTCGAGAAACTCTTATGGTACCATTATTTTTACAAGTAGTAGCACCCCGTAAATTTAGTGTTCCTAGTTTTTAGATGGTTGAAATATTTCAATTTTCATTTTCAAAACAATGCGTTCTTTTTCCTGAAAACATAGATTTCTTTCTTTATACATTTTTAAAGATTAATAAATTAGGGAGGCAAAAAGGATGTTTGACAAATCACATTTGTTTGATCCTTGTGGCGCAAGAGTTTGTTCACTGACCTTTTTTAAATTGCTTTAATTTTCATAGACAAATAAGTCTAAAAAATGTATTTATACCGTACGCGCCTAAAGTATAGAATAAATTAAGTAAAAACGAAACAATTTTTTTTTGGGAAAAATCAGGTCGATTTTTAATTTAAAAAAATACATATTTTAGCATAAAAGGCGATTTTCAACCGTCACTTGTTTTCGAGTAATGACGTCATCGACATTTTTTGTAAATAGCAACCCCCTATTTTTTTCTTGTTTCTGAAAGATCGTTTCATTGTCGATCCGACAGTATTAAAATGTTGCCATCTTACATAGGAAAGTTTTCCAGTAAATGACGATTGAATATTAGAAAACCCAATTCAATTAAAATAAAGCAAAAACGTTATCAAATTTAGTTTTTCGAAATGCCAGTAGTTTTTTATGGTGTAAATCTTTACAAAGTGTCACTGTCATACCGAATTTCCAAGTATTGTAAGCGATATAAAAATTATTGTTGAATTTAAAGTATTATGGCACATTTAACTGTCACACAAAGCATTGAAATTTTCTCATCGGATGCGGGGATAAGACTAGAACGCAGCAGGAAGTTTGCGATTTATTTAATGAAAAACATTCAGATCGCCGTATCAGCCAATCAACAGTCAGTAAGATATAATCTAAATTTAGAGAAACTGGCAATGTTGTAGATATTCCAAAACCTGGACGTCCAAGCGTTAGTGAAGATCACAAACAGAACATTTTGATAAGTTTGGTAGATAATCCTCATAATACTTCACGATTGGTTGCATTAAACAATGAAATTAGGCAGACCACAGTGCTACGTATTCAGAGAAAGGAAAAATATCATCCCTACAAGATGCAACTTTTGCAGGAACTCAATGAAGATAATCCCGACCGCCGCTTACACTTTTGTGAAATTATGATGGATTTACACCGGCAAATAGTTTTTTCAGACGAGGCCACGTTTTGTCTCAATGGTACAGTGAACCGTCAAACTTGCAGGTATTGGAGTCGGGAAAATCCTCATTGGATGGCAGAGACACATACCCAATACCCTCAGAAATTAAATGTGTGGTCTGTAATAGTTGACAACAGAATAGGAACCCTTGCAGGACAAAGATATTTAGAGTTTTTACAAAATGACCTTGTTCCAGCCCTTGCAGTAATTTTTCCTAACGATAACCCTGATATTCCTGATGACACCATATGGTTTCAGCAAGACTGTGCACGAAGATTTTCTGGACAATTGTTTTCCTAGAAGGTGGATCGGCAGACGAGGACCGTTAGAATGGCCCGCGAGATCCCCAGATCTTACACCCCTGGATTGCTGTAAAATACCCTAAAGAGGAAAAATTAAGAGAATTTTTGACCATACCTACTCTCTAAAATACCTTTAAAGGACACTATTCTGAGGGGTTAAGTTTTAGCAGCAGTAAGATGATTACAATTACAGTAATTTTAAATAAAAACGTGTCCTTTTTTCAAATCGATAGGCTAATTCAAGGAATATATCTAATATGTGCATTTAGAGAAAATATTACGTCCGAACAAAATTGAACGCAAAATCAACTTTCAGTTTATGCACCCTGTACATAGTGAGTTACAGTACGTTCCTTTTCCATTAATTTTTCTCTTTTAATTGCCGAGGCAGGTGTGGATATGATTAATCAAAGATTATATCAAAGTTAGAGGTAATCTTATAAACTGTACCTCCATGGTTCTTTCATGGTAGAATTGGAATGCGAATATCATAGGCGTCCGCTCTCTCGGTGACTGCTATAAATATAAATATCTCCACTTCAAAATAATTGGATTTATGGAAATATTCTCGTATTATGTACTACATAAGTAACAGTCATAGAAATATAATCGTTGTGGAATGTTTGCGCTGACTCATTTTGCGATCTAAGATAAAATAGAGTAGATACCTACAAAATGAAATAATTCGGAAAAAATTTCTGCAAAATTGAAATATTTTAAATTGGAAATTCATCCATACATATGGACGTTTCAATTTTGGTTTTCATAAATCAAATAAAGAAATAATCAACTTATTAATCCTTGTTTTTATGCAACTTTAAACAACTTCTAATGCTCCTCAGATAAGAAAAGTGTGTTACAAATGTGTCTTATGTATTGATTTATATAGAATTTTTGAAAACAATGGTGAAAAGTTTCTGTAAATTTGCATTTGTATTAAATTGAAAAATATTAAATTATAATCTTTAAGGAAATATAGATGTTTACTTTTACTTTACTTTATTAAAAAAGTAATAAAAATAAAAAAGTTAAACTTTTGAATTCACTTTTGTAATAGTTATATACAGGGTGTTAAAAAAAAGAGTGTAAAATATTTCAGGAGGTAGCAGAAAAGCCTTAATAAACATGGGTCCGCAAAGTAACGGTTGCGGAGATATGGACCACTATTCGTTTTTCAAACATTTTATTTTATTAGGAATAAACCGACAAAGGAAGCTTTTAACAAACAAAAAACAAAGTTACAGAAGATGTACAAAGTGCCCTCCGTCCATTTCCAAGCAGGCACGACATCCTCGTCTCAACGATATTCGAACTCTTTCGAAAACACCCTGCTTGGTTTGGATTTATTGACACTTTTGATTAATCCGTAGCTGCAGCTCTTCCAGGCTATCTATGTACAGGAGTACCATACACTAATGTCTTCAAATATCCCCAAACAAAGAAATCTAGAGGGTTCAGATCAGGCGATCTTGGAGGCCATAAAACAGGTCCGGCCCTTCCTACCTATCTATGTGGAAAAGTTTGGTGTAAATGCTCTCTAACGGCCATGGAAAAATGAGCTGGAGCACCACATTTGTTGCCTCTGATTCAAAGGAATGTCTTCCAAAAACTCATACAGTGTGTTCTGCAGAAAGTTGAGGTAAGCAGCGCCTGTTAAACGATTTGGTAAAACAACAGGACCTAGAAACCTGTCACCTATAATACCCATCCAAATGTTTAATGAAAAACGTGCCTGATGTCCAGATTCTATTAGAGCATGAGGATTTTCGTCGGCCCAAATATGCGTATTGTGAAAATTAAACACTGCATTTCTTGTGAACCCGGCCTCATCAGTAAAAAGAATGTTTGCAAGAAAACGAGCGTCTTCAGCATCATGACGTAGAAACCAGCGGCAAAAAACCAAACGTGCTTGATGATCATTTATTGGATTTAAGGTCTGTACTCGTTGCACATGGTATGGATAAAGCAGTTGCTCGTGAAGGATTCTCCAAACAAGAGGACCACTAATTCCTACCTCGACTGATATTCTCCGCACACTCGTACCTGGATTCTGCTCTACCAGTGCTAGAATTTCTTCTTCCGCTCTAGGAGAGGATACCGACCTTAGTCTTCCGGATAAATGGCATTGTTTGCTCAAGGAACTGGTATCACGCAATCTTTGGTGAATTCTTCCAAACATGCGTTGTGAAGGAATCTGGCGATTTGGATAAGCGTCAACATAAAGACGTCGCGCTTCGGTGGCGTTCCCATTAGCACGACCATACATGAAATGCATGTCTGTTAATTCTGCGTTAGAGTAACCAGCCATAGCGAAAGAAAACTTGTGCACTGAGAACAACTGCCAAATACGTACTGTTTATTTCACTAAACATCAACCAACTATTATAAGAAAATACACAACGTTTTTGCAAAATAAAAAAAGGGGCTAAAAACATAAAACATTCCATATCTCCGCAACCGTTACTTTGCGGACCCATGTTTATTGAGACTTGTTTGCTTATTTTGGTTCATACTATTACCTACTTAAATATTTTACACTCTTTTTTTAATACCCTGTACAATTTCGTTAAAAACTTCTATTCTATCTATCTAAAAATTTTCAGCCTTACGGTATGAGAGAATTACGAAAATATTCTTAAAGAACCTTTCCTTCAATGTAATAACTTGTCTAGGACATGTTGCCACTTTTCTAAAATAAAAAATTAAACTTAAATTTTACTTTAACTTTCATTTAGAGGCGTGTCATTACCTATGGAAGGATAGAATACTACTTATGAAATTCACGAGAAAGCTTTTGCGTCTTTAATTTCTGTTTTAAAATTTTTGATTAAATTAAATAGATTTAATAAAATTGTCATATCGAAATTAATTTAACATGTATTTATTGATAAAAAATCAATTGCATATTCAAAAGAAAGTATTAAATCAATATTGTCATAAATTTAGTAAAAACCGAAAAAAAGGCAAAGTTTGAACGACCATAACTCAGTCTATTTTTATCGAAAAAACTTTTATAACCCATCATCACTTCCATCACTTTTTTATCCACCATCATGTTGTAGGAAATTTTATATACTTTTTTTTTCTATGAAGTAATGCCTATACCTATCTCTGCTCAGAAAAAGTTATTTGCATAATTTTTTTGTTAAATTGTTTTTAATATATTTTGCAGTAAATAAATTTTTAAAATTTTTTAAATAATCTATTTCGATAGAAAAACTCATTATCTACAAAATTTTTCCTATGCAATACCCTCAAATTTTCCTTAGTTTTCGAGATATACTTAAAAAAACGTAAGGTTTGCATTTTCACCCCTATCTCCAATTTCCACCCTCTAATTTAATAACACTCCGCGGTTTTTTAATTATAAATAACCATGTGAACGATTCGTGCAATAAAAACCCATCAACGTTGTAGTTCCATACCATATGATCAATAGCCTATAAATTTATCAGCGGAAAACATACCCACGCTGTAGTTCCACGGCAATATTGATTATCTGCAGGATCGGTAAATAAACCAAAATATTCTGCAAACTATTAAAATAAATAAAGTACATGTTTACATCATTGTAAAAAAGAGGAATCGTAAAAATGACAAATAGTTAAAAAAATTTAAGTTTCATTTATGAATGTAAGTCTGTTGTTTTTTAAATATTGCTTTAAAATAGTAAAAAGGTTTATTTTCTTTCGTATTTACCATTTTTCCCTAGATTTAAACGTAAAAAAGATAACGGGGGTATAATTTTATATGAATGACCATACGTTCAGTATTTCTATTAAAAGGAATATGCTTTAGCAAACTTAACAAGACAAATACCAGGTTTTTCCTGATTTTAAATCTTCCCTTAGTTTTTTGCTTGAAAAAGAAAAGTTTAAAAAAGTCGGAAGTATAATTTCTTTCGACTTGCTTTTATGAAAACTCTACTTGCGCTCTTAATTGACGTCGTCAAGGAGCTTATCAAACTGCCTTTGCAGTTTCAGAAAGTCTTTTCCCTTTGCGAAGTTAAGCTGGGGAGATTTATGTGAATCATCTTTTACAAAAAGTTTTACTAAAACTGTCAGTTATCAAAAAATCTAGCAAATGTCTCGAGTAGTAACAAATTTGTCGTCTTTTGTCATAAAATTTTTCCTCTTTACAACATTTGACTCCCGTTAATTTAAGATAATGGATTCGTACATAACTAAAGAAATTATTGATAATGCCTATACCATTAACGTAATTTGAAAGGATCCGAAGAACTGCTGACATAAAAAATACCAGAAACGTTAGCTGTCAGCAAAACCAACAATACTTTCTATCCCGCAATACTGTCGAAATACTGGTAGTCACCCAACGACCACTTACACCAGCCTGTACCCTTTCACGATATTTACAGTTAAGATACCTCGGATCGATATTTTAAGACTTGGCCGTTAACCTTTGATCCGTTCCCTTGATTGTGCTTTTCGTTTTGTTTCAGATTGATTAGAGTTTTCCCACAAGAGTATTAAAATTGTGAACTAAGCATTTATCGGGTTAGTGTTCCAGCCGAGTGTTGGAGTCTCCGCGGCGAGCGTGAGTGGTAGTCCTGCTGTACTGAGTGCTGTGGTGCCGCGGTTCCTGTCGCTTCCGCCATTCCACCGGCGCTGGCCCGGCCTTCTCTGCTGCGATCTAAGGTAAATTATGGACTGTTATATCTGTACTTTCTGGTATATTTCATATTTAGTTAGCCGGTGCAGGATAATCCTTATAAAAGGGGATCGACATTTCGCTCTATTTTTAAGCTTTTTTCAGGATAAAAAACTGTACCAATTGCTTCAGAAATTAGAAGAAACGAATACTATAACGAAACATTGCTATTAAAATTAAAATTAAACATCATAATATAAAAACAATATACTTACAGGGTGTTTCATTTCTGATGTGCCAAACGAACACAGATGATAGAGAAAGTAATTTTCAGCAAAAAAGTTCATATCGACATGTGTCCGAAAACGTCCCCATGTGACGTTATGCTCTTTAAAAGGGGTGGCCCCCTTTAAAAACCAAACATTTGTGTATTTCAGTCTAACTTTAATAAAAATATTTTTTTAAATGAACTTGAATGAAAACGGACAAATTAATTTGATATAACACTCTTAGAAACTAAATTTATGAACACTGAACTTTTCGAATGCCAATCATTCATGATATAATAGGTTAAATAAATTTTACCAAAATGGAAATTGAAGATTTTTTAATCTACTTTCTGAAAAAAATTGTATTTTTTAATAGTCAGATGAGGAAAAATAGTGGCATTCGAAAAAATCGAAAAAAATTGAAAAAACCGAGGTTTAAACGTTCCCTGAGAGCAGCCTAATAAATTGCGCGCATTTTCGATATTTTTCCCTAAAAGATAATCCCTTTACCTTTAAAATACCGCTTGCTAAACTTTTTTATCTTTTTTCTATTCATAGTTCTATGATTTTGACACTAAAGTAGTTCCAGTCGTTCATAGTGCGCCACAGGGGAGCGTTTTCAGTAGTGCTGGCAAAAACCGGAAAAAAGTGAAACCGGTTAACCGGGTTCCGTAAAAACTGATTTCAGATAAAACCGGTTAGTCGAATAGTAGCTAAAACCGGTTATTCGAATAACCCGTTACTTGAATCGCCAAAACCGAATACCGTGCTTTACAAAGACAGACCCGGAGAAATTGTCTAAAAAAAGTCATTACAAAAATCTGGAATAACCGGTTTTCGGATATTTGAAGAATGGAATAACCGAATAACCGGTTTTCGGATTTCATAAAAATCCGAATTATCCGAAACTGGTTAACCGACTATCCAAAAAACCGATTTCAGTTGCCAGCACTAGTTTTCAGACACATGTCGATATGAAAATTACTTTCTCTACATCTGTGTTCGGAAATGTACTTATATATTGCTAAAAATTTATTTTGTAAACACTATTATTAGCTCAGAATCCATGGTTCAGAAACGGCGTTTCCAGGAAAAAAATGTAGGTTTTTTCTCACCGGTTCTATATGTTTTTTGGGGTGCTGAATCCGAATCTGAGGTTTGTCGGGTTCACAAGGAAAATTGCAAAAAACCTCAAATTTTCGGCACTTTTTTCAACTTTTTAACTATAACTCGAAAACTAAGCGTTTTTTTGATTATAACTATGATATACCAAATCAAAGTAAATTTCGTACAAATACGTATAATAACTCTAAATTCTGGAAAACTTTTACATTTTTTTATGGGAAAAAACCTTTGCTGACTGTATTATAAACTAGTGGAAAAAATGTTTTTTCATTTTTTTTACAGATTATGAGCATTTAAAGGCAAAAAACGTGATCCTTTAATTTTTTAAAAAATTCAATAGATTGAAACAAAAAAACGGCTTGATGGATCGAATTGAAACTCTGTAGGGCTTTTAGAGGTACAATGACCTGTAAAAGGCTCACTTAATATTAGTCATTTTCCCAATATTCTCAATGTGGCACGTGATTTTCTAGAAGACCCCTAAAAGTCCTATTTTTTACGATTTATAATATATTTATAACAAAGAGAAAGTGATCCATTTTCATTCAAAGTCCGATAGCTCAGCGAGAAATGGTCGTATCGAGACCAAAAAAGAAAGAAATTGAAGCTAAATGAACAACCTATATAATCCATAAGGTGGTTTTAAGTTGGAAAAATTTTTTTCAAGGCCGTACACCAAAAATAAGATCGAAAAAAATTTCGAAAAATTTTTTTTCATAATATTTATTAAGATTGCGCGATACGTGTTACTTGAATAAATATTTTTTTGCAAGATCCAATAATTAGAAACTTCAAGCTTCAAATTGATTTTTTTTTACTCCAATACGACCATTTTTATCAAAGATACCATTTGAAAAATCGCCGTAAATATAGATTTTTTTTTGATCCCTTAATTTTTTCCACTAGTTTATATCAATTTTATTCAAATAATAATGAAAAAAGCACCTATAACTAAAATAAACAACCCAAGTAAAGTGATTAGTGTTTGTTTTTTTGTTATTATTTCAATTTGACATGGGTCAATTGTCTCAAAGAATGAATTTTTGCTAATGTATTATTTTTACAGTATTATGGTTTATATTTCTAATTTTAATTGTAATATTTCATCGTTGTATTGGTTTGTATTATCTTGTAATGTAATTGTTTTCTCGTCCTTCAAAAATAAACCTCAATTTAACTTATTTTTTAAATAATTTATACTAATAAAACAATAACACAGCCACACAAAAAAAATTCTCAGAAACTAAAACTACCATACTTTATGTATTTTAACCTAAATTTTATTTTATCCTGCCATTTTTTTTTAAATTTCGATTTTATGCTAAAAATAAGCGGAGAAATGGCATAAAATCGAAGATTTAAAAAAAAATTACAGAATAAGATGAAATTTGGCTCACAGAATTCAATTCAGGAGGTCAAAATAGTCCAATTAACTAAGCCTTTAAATCGAAATTTTGTCAACTTGGCTGAATTTTTGATATGAGTTAGTTTAAGGTATATTATAACAATAAGTGAGAGTCATTTTTTGTTCAACCCCCGGCCAAGGGTGGAAAAAGATAAAACAAAGGGCTTTTTCAAGATAACTCAAAAAGGGTAAGAGCTAGAAAAAAATGCATGAAAGTTGTAAAGCAGACAATTCTACATAAAAATGGTCTCTTAGCTTTTTCTTGTACTATTAAAATTAACAGAGTTAGGGAGGCTAGAAGTTAAGGGAAGATTTCAGAAATTTAATTTTGTTAAATCATTAAAATTAACGATTAAAAATTTGATTTTTTGTTATAACTTTCTTATTAAAAATTAAAAAATATATCTATTTCTCTGAAAAGAAAAGTTACATATTTTAGAGCAGATTGAAAAAAAAAAAATTACAAAATTCAATCATTTTTCTGTTTGTTATGATTTTTTTTAAATTTCTGAAATCTTCCCTTAACTTCTAGCCTCCCTAACTCTGTTAATTGTAATAGTACAAGAAAAAGTTAAGAGGCCATTTTTATGTAGAATTGTCTGCTTTACAACTTTCATGAAAAACTTTTTTTTCTAGCTCTTACTCTAGCTCTAGCTCTAGAGTTATCTTGAAAAAGCCCTTTGTTTTATCTTTTACCACCCTTGGCCGGGGGTTGAACAAAAAATTACTCTCACTTATTGTTATAATATACCTTAAACTAACTCATATCAAAAATTCAGCCAAGTTGGCAAAATTTCGATTTAAAGGCTTAGTTAATTGGACTAAAAATACATAAAGTATGGTAGTTTTAGTTTCTGGGTCAGGACGTTTTTCTACAGTGTGTCCCCGGATGAACTAAACTGTACTTGTAATTTTCTTTATTTCGCATTTTCCATAAAAAGTGTAGCTTATCGTGAAGAGTCATTAGCCATACTCAGACTTTCAAAATAAGATACAGGGTGGTTAGCAAATAAGGAAACGTGAATTTGTGTCACGAGTAAAGTATTAGTTCTTTGAGAGTAATTTAAAAATGTAACTGAAAGAAGTCGTTTCTAATGTTAATAGTAGTCCAGATATGAAATTTGAACGTCGTATATCAAAGTTGATATTTTTGCAAAAATTATGATTAAAATAATTTTATAAATTCAACGAAAGCGCATAATTTATTGAATAATAACAAAATTATTTCCATTTCTAATCTGTTTAGTTAAATGTTACGGTATAGGTGAAATATCGTACAAATATGCAATTGAACTTTTCAATAGAAAATATCCCGAGGTGTAGCAGCAATTTCAATTTAATGTTGCTATGTAGAAACTAGAAAAATAGCTATAATTTGCCGAATGTAACATGTTTTAAATAAAATTGTTCACTCACGAAAAAAATAAAATAATAAAAAAAAATTTTCATCTGTTGTTGACACTATTATAACCAATTTTTTTAACAAGACAACCTTTCAGGAAAAGATAGGTAAGAATCTAAAATAACCCTTAAACATTTTACTTTTTTAACTAACTTTTTAATTATCATGTGTCACATATCACATGGCGGCCATACAGTTTTTTGCGAAATATGTAAGTACTAAAATGTATTTTTCATAATTCCACTATTTCGTGAAATAATTAAATGCGTCAAGTAGGTATTTACCGTTATTCAAGCTAAATTAGGAATTATTATCCTTCCATGGCATACTTAATTTCGCCAGGAAACATTTGAAGTATATGAAGTACCTGTAATTTACTAACTAAATTGTGCTTTTAAAATTTCAAAGGAAATTTAGTGGAGATTTCAACAATCGAAAACGTATAAAAATTATAGATACGTTTGGATATAGCTCGGAAACTGAAAGTAAAAAAAGTATTGTCATTATTGTAACAGTCTGTTATTTTGTAATGCCGTAGGACTTTATAATTATTCATAACACCCTAGGCTAAATTAAAAACTGATTAACATGGAAATAAAGCAATTCAATAAAAGAAGTTACAAGTAACAAATGCAAACAATTGTTATATGAACTAAATGCAATAAAGTGTTCGCGTTCAATACAGAGAAGTAAGGATACTGGTCTATAAAAATTATTATCCATAAAATACGTTAGCTACCTAATTACTATTAATAGAAAAGTGAATAAAATCTTTTTATAAAAATCTCAACAACTGTGATAATATTGGATATTACAAAAAACCTTGAATGAACACCATGTGTCAATTAGAGGATTCAAGATATCCGGTTTTCATCGTTCATCTCTTGAAAGTTGAGTCAGAGATATGCCTTGCATTTTTTTATGTTTTCGTGAAATAAAAGGAACTTTCAAAAGATATAAAAATTTTCCCCGCTATACAAACGATATACTTAATACAAAAATATATGTTCTTTTTACCTAGACATTAAAACAATACTGTTTCGAATTAGAAAAAAAATCAATTCGAAAAGTATGGTTTTTAGATCCAATTTATTTTATTTATTTCATAAAAATTCATATCATACATAGGAAATATCTATTGTATGCAAAACTGTATATTTCAGTTAGCTATTCTAATTTGCTATGCTTGTAAATATGGTTATACATATAAAAAATGTGAAAATGTTTAGGTATTATATAAAATAGAAATTAATTTGATTTTAAGTTCGGTAGTAAAAACTTTTTCGTTTCAAATAATAAGACAATATCTCGACTCCGAGTAGAAATTCCGTTTACGTTCTGATCCTATGAACTATTGTAACAAAAAATTAATCGTAATTACTTTCGCGCTCATGGTCCTTTATTTCCATTTAAATATTTGCACATTTTACATGAAGAAAGTTTGAGATAAATCGAAATTTTGACTTATTTTTTTTGGTATCTTAAATTAGAAAAAAAATCGTTAATGCAGTTTAATTTTGATCACAAATAGAATAATAAAATAATGCATTCATATATTTTTGTCTCAAGGATCTTTATTTGTTAACGTATACAAAAAAAGATTACTTATAAAATAAAATAAAATAGGCTTCGCTATTTGCCTTTCTAAACGTTTATTTAAATTATCCAATATACTTTTTGTTAAATTTATTTTAAGCACGCAGCTTGGGAACGTTTACATTTGTTTCTAATTCAATCTTCGACATCTATTGCTAAACAATTTAAAAGGTTCCAAGCCTTCCGCCTACATATTTAAATTTATTACACTTATTTCAACCGACTAAATAAAAAACACTTACACTATTAGAACTTTCCCGATATGGCGCCTCTGAGTCATTAAGCGAAATGCCAAACTTAATATCTTAATAGATATTTATGGCAAACGCGTTGTTTGGCCTATTTAACGCATTCATACGTTTTAATCTAATATTCAATCAATAAATCTTTATTAAACTCGAATTTTTTCTCGTTCTGATATCGAAGGCCACTTTCCATTTTGCTCTCGGGTATGTAAATAATTAATAAAGAAACATGGAGTTAAGAAGCCCCATAAACTATTTCAAACAAGGTGATGAATAAATCATGTAGTTTTCACTTCTAGCTTTGTTTGATAGGTTGCCATTGTGATATATATCTATATTTTCATCATCCCTTGTCTAATGTTATTCCAATAATATGTTTTCGTAATGCAGACCTGATATTGCAGTTATCCTTTTATTTGGGGTTAAAGCTTGAAGTTTTACTAATTATGTTAATAAATATTGTAGTATTCTTTTTACTCTTCATTTTGTACATTATGAATAAATATCATTATTACTGATACATAAAACGAAGTTTATTTTGCGTTATTCATAAATGTAACTCGTCTTGACTTTATCAAAACAATTATTTTACTATTTACTATATGATGTAGGGTATGAAAATATTTTATTTTTTAATCGGATTCATATACAATTTGTCTTCATTTTTTGTATCTTGGGTCATGGATATTGTTTTGTGCCTGTTGATATCAACTGCTAGTGAATTGTTAATACATACTATCGAAATAAATGAAATAGACCTCTGGGTTTGGAAACCGATGTTAAGAAAACGTAGGGGCAAAAAATTTGGACCATGTATAGCCTCACTATTACTCTATTGTGTGTTAAAATTTCAGTTAGTTTCGTTATCCCATTTTTTAGTTATTAATGAAAATGTTGAAAAAATCACGGTTTTCTGCCTACAAAATTGATTTAACTCGTCGTAATTTTTTTGACAATTGATAAAAAAATTCCAAATATTTACTGAGAATAAGTCGAACTATTGTCTTTACTACTGTGAAGGTCATTTGTCTCAAAAGTTATTTTTTTTATTTTTAAGCAAAACAGAAGGGAGTACATCTCCGTAAATATTGCATTCTTTAAAAAAAGAAAAAAACTGACTCAAGCAGTAAATAATTGTAAACAACAATCTGAAAAAAATTGTTAAAATAATACAGTTATAAAGGCTATACTCTATACCCTGCATCAGACCGTGAACGTAAAAATATCATATTTATAACTGTATTATTTTAACAAATTTTTTCAGGTTTTTTTCTTTTTTAAAGAACGCAATATTTACGGAGATAGCACTCTCTTGTGTTTTGCTTAAAAATAAAAAAAGAAGATCTTTTGATACAAATGACCTTCACAGTACTAAAGTTCGACTTACCATCAGCAAAAATACAATTGATTATTTGTCTAGCAAAAATAACATACATACCTAATATCAATATCAATATCAATATCAATATCAATATCAATATCAATATAAATATCAAATCAAAATCAATGCCAATGCCAATATCAATATCAACATGAACATCAACCTCAACGTCAACTCCAACATCAATATCAATATCAATTCCAACATCATCAACATCAACATCGATGTCAATGTAAATGTCAACGTCAATATCAATATCAATATCAATATCAATATCAATATCAATATCAATATCAATATCAATATCAATATCAATATCAATATCAATATCAATATTTTGCTATGTAAAGACCAGTTGGCGTTTTTCAGTATTTATTAGGATGTGACATAAATAGGATGTGAGTGAGATATAACCTACAAAGTATATCTTAAATGTCATTACTACTTCAATGCCTATTGTCACAGAGTATTGCTTTGTACCTACTGATGGAGAGCGGATAATTAATCTGTAAATACTATGAAAATATTACTAGTGTCGCACTAGACGAAATATACTTTTTCAACTAATTATGTTATGAGAGACAGCTTCTCTGCGGACTACATGCCCCGTCCAGCATTGAACATGAAGCATTCTAAAAAAATTTCCAGAATTTTTTTCTCTTATCTTTTTAAGTCGCGCGTTTCTGCTGTTCCCTCTGTCTGACCTTTTTGTAAAACACATATATTATTTTTATCATAGTAAAAATAAAGATAAACTTATTCGCTTTTCTCTTCGTAATTTCATTCTGACCTTTCGCTTGACGTTCTGTCGAGTTAGTTTTTCCGTCGCCCAGTTGGCTTTTCTGCTCTCCGCATGAACTGGATTCATTAATTCTGTAAATAGAATGTCAGATTCGTGGCGGTGCGATGCACTTCCGGATGAGCGTCAATTAGAACCTTGTAGCGTATGATCTATTACCGGCCAAATGCCGGTTTCAGCAGAGAAGGCGAGGAGGTTGGGCTGGTGAAGCGATGGAACTACCAGGGCGGTAGCATCGAGCAGATCCATGAGAATTTGCGGAAGTGTGGAGAAACCATAAGATTTTTCAACCTAAAATAAATTAAAAAAAAACTGAAGGAAGCAGATAATAAGAAATGAAAAAAATATAACATCATTACATACCGGGATGGTCAGAAGTTCGGAATAAAATTCATATCTTTTGTTAATTTGTTTTAAAACGCCGAAACACGTTAACTGATCTTGATTTTTCCCCATCTTTCGGTTATATAGAAGATACTTAGATGAAATGTTTCCAAATCGTTGGATTGATAGACGGGGTACAGTTGAATGGCCGCCAATATCCCCCGACTTAACACCCCTGGATTATTTTCTTTGGGGATATTTGAAAAAAAAGAGTCATTTAAAAAAATTAAGTCATTCAAAAGATATTAATTTTATTCCGTACTTCTGGCCATCCCGGTATATACATCATTACATCGCTTAATAATAAAATAAATTTCAAGGGGTATCTTCCTAATTACAAACGACAAATAAATAAAGTCCGAATGGTCGCAATTGCTTAAACGCAATCGTCAGTTTCTCGAATACAAATAGCACGATTTTCGAAATGTAAACTAATCGAAAGTAAGATTCATACAGTCACCAAAAATGAATTGAGAAGTGTGTATATAATTCTAATAGGCTGTTTTAAGTGATTTTAAGCTAATTTAAAATTTAAATTTTAACAAATCGGTATAGTATTTGTAAATCGGAAGTCGCAAATTCGAGAGTAGACAAAGTGAAACACTGATGCCCGTTATTTATTTTTTATCTATCTGCTTTCTACAGACCAGAGTTTTGGTCAAACAAACATTAGGCAAATGAAAGATCGGAAACGCTTCAACTACATCTAAAACGGCGCCACCATTAGTTCTAGATGTATTCGCGTGTCTCTGCTGATAAAAATGAATATATCCTTCAGAAAATGGCTGTCATTTGTCAATATTTCGAACCTGATGGTTTTCATCAATCTTTCTATTTATTGTTTCCAAAATTCCATTACACAGGGTGATTCACAGTTTATCTAAAAAGTTTGGGAATAGATGCATCATGAATAATTTTTATTTTTAATAAGTTCCTTATAATTTCTGAGAAAAAAAATAGTATATACAACCCTGTCAAAAATCGCTTAAGTGTATAGCAACAAACAACATTTGTATTATGCTGAACCATTTGTATTATGGTGAAGCAAGACAATATTTGTGTTAGTTCGTAGAAACTGGGTTGGATGGGCCCAAATGTTTTCACACGTCGGTGGCAAAATTTTGATCAGTTGTTGTAACATCAGTATGTCAAATTCATTAATTAAAACCCCAAATTAATTTTATTAATTAATAATAACATTGCGGCAAAAGCATTTGAATTTGCTGATATAAAATAGGTGTTATAAAATTTTATTTATTTCTTTCCTTGGGAAAAAAATTCTTTCAATTTTTTGTCCGTTCATTTTTTATTACACTTTATTGCCGTGTCGGTGGCCGACTGCACGCTTTGCCTTGCGCAAGGTCAGGTTTTACAGTGGACCAGTTTCCAGTGCAGTGCAGAAGTGTAATTTTAAATCGTTTTCGATCAGTCATTTTTATTTTTTTTTTACAAAATTGTATTTGTAAATCTTCTGTACATTCAAAAATTGTTTTATGGATAAGTTCTGAATCATTCTTATTTTCCATTATTTTTTTTTATTGTTTGGCAATGTGAAATTATGAGTCACTGTTCGTATTGTATAATTGAAGACTGCAATAAGAACAAAAGACAGTATAACCAATATGCACTTTTCTTTCCTTATAAAAATCCAGAAATTAAGTAAATCTTAGCCCTAACGTCGCGTCGCGTTAACAGACATTAATAGACATTTAACATGTTGTAGAGGATGTTTTAAGGTATTAGTAATAGTAAGTAAACAAAATTTGAACCAGGGTTTGCCTCTCTTTGATAAATTCTTGGAAAATTTATTTCACATTAAAAAATAATTGATTTGTTCTTATGAGGATTTTTTTCAATAATATTGTAGCTACCGTCAACTTTAAAATAAATGTTGTAATATATTTTAATATAAATTTTGTCTTTTAGAATCATTTAATTTTCTGTAGTTTATACAAAATTTATGTTTTCTAGATTCATAGCTAAAATATCGGTTCCTCTAGTGTCTCAGATCAATAATCTTCTGTTGAATCGATAAGCTTGACACCGAATGTAACGACTGACGTAGCGCTCTCTACCTCGTTAGATGTTTATTTATTATTCATTTTATAGTCGTTATTTCCATGGTGAGCTTATGTATGCGCTTCTTATCTTTGCTCTCCTTGTGGTCAGGTGAAAAATCCAACATCCCAAGAAATATATGCTTTAACTATTCAGTTAGTTCTTGGAAATAGAAAAAAATTGCATGGCGACAAGTATGGAGAATAACCAGGCTGCGGTAAGACTACAATGCCCTTGACTGTCAAAAATTGCCCTATAAAGAGTACAGTGTGGGATGGTGCACTGTCCTTATACAGACATGGTAATCGGACAGCTTGGACAAACACGAATTGCATAATTTCTACGTTTTTCGAGAAATTCAGCTTACCAAAGTTGGTTCAAATTTGTCCAGGGGACACCCACTTTCTACTCTCTTATACCGTTAGAATCGAAGAAGCACAAAATATGTACTTCATTTCCGATTTCGACATACGATATTTTTTAGTCTCGGTGATGCCTGTTAACACCAGTTAATAATTCTGGGACCAATTCAACTTTCTCTAATCCAGTGGTACATAGGTAAATTAATGCGTACGTTTCATTGTTGCTGTTTTCCTATTTCCATCACTACAGTTAGCGCCAAAGGAACAGCTTCTGGATTAATGTTTAGATCTTCCGCACTTCTTTTCTCCTTGACTACGTTGTCTTCCGTCCGTCTAGTGATCGTTCCCTATGTTTATTATTANGGAATTTTTTCAATAATATTGTAGCTACCGTCAACTTTAAAATAAATGTTGTAATATATTTTAATATAAATTTTGTCTTTTAGAATCATTTAATTTTCTGTACTTTATACAAAATTTATGTTTTCTAGATTCATAGCTAAAATATCGGTTCCTCTAGTGTCTCAGATCAATAATCTTCTGTTGAATCGATAAGCTTGACACCGAATGTAACGACTGACGTAGCGCTCTCTACCTCGTTAGATGTTTATTTATTATTCATTTTATAGTCGTTATTTCCATGGTGAGCTTATGTATGCGCTTCTTATCTTTGCTCTCCTTGTGGTCAGGTGAAAAATCCAACATCCCAAGAAATATATGCTTTAACTATTCAGTTAGTTCTTGGAAATAGAAAAAAATTGCATGGCATTGACAAGTATGGAGAATAAGCAGGCTGCGGTAATACTATAATGCCCTTGACCGTCAAAAATTGCCCTATAAAGAGTACAGTGTGGGATGGTGCACTGTCCTTATACAGACATAGTGATCGAACAGTTTGGACAAACACGAATTGCATGTTTTCTACGTTTTCGAGAAATTCTGCGTACCAAAGTTGGTTCAAATTTGTTCAGGGGACACCCACTCTTTACTCTCTTATACCGTTAGAAACGAAGAAACATAAAGTATGCACCTCACTTCCGATTTCGGCATACGATCTTTTTTAATCTTGGTGATGCCTGTGAACACCAGTACGGAGATTGAAGTTTTGTCCCTAGATCGTGTCATCACCAGTGGTAATCCTGTCAATAATTCTGGGATCAATTAAACTTTCTCTAATCCAGTAGTTCATTAGTGTGTACGTTTTATGGTTGCTGTTTTCCTATTTCCAACACGTCAGATAGCGCCAAAGGAACAGCTTCTCGATTAATGTTTAGATCTTCCGCACTTCTTTTCTCCTTGACTACGTTGTCCTCCGTCCGTCTAGTGATAAAAGCATTTATAGAAGAAGCACTTACAACACTGTATAGTAAAGAATTCCAGTCATGAAATACACGGTTGCTCAAAAAAAACTGCCTACATCTGGTGTAGTATAATTCTGATGGCTAAGCTTGTAATTGTGATCACAAAGTCTAGTATGAGTAGATAACACATATAAATGTGATAAATCTGTGCTGATCAGATCGCCACGCTTAAGCCTTTCGATTTCTGGAATTAGTTTGAAGATATTTAGATTTTCTTCATAAGGAGGCCGAGAAATACCATAGGGAAGTCTGGTGGTGGCAAGTTGTAACAACTCAATTTGAGGTTGGTCTCTTATCAGATTTGGGTACCATACAGCTGAACCATATTCGATGATGGATCTTATGTAGGATTTATATAAGCAATTAGTAGTTCCAGTTGAGGGAGTAGATCATATTTCTTTGAAAAGAAGTAACGAGCGTTTAGCTTTATTGCAGGCAACAGTTATATGAGCTGACCAAGAGAGGTCATTAGAAATCACTACACCAAGATCAGTTTGCCTGTCCACTTTTGACAATGGAATGTTGCCAATTTGATAATGTAATCTTGGGTTCTTACTCAAGTGCAAAATTACACATTTTTTGGAGTTCAGCGATATTAACCATTTTTTACAGCAATTAAGCTTTTTGCAATAGTTGATAATCAGTAATTGAATTCCCATAAATCTTCGTATCATCAGCATACAGCGAGCGTTTAACTCGCAATGTTTGAGGAAGATCTGCTGTATAAATAAGAAAAAGTAATAGGCCAACAATTGAGCCTTGAGGAACTCCACTTTTAACAGAATAATATTCCGAGACGCCAGTTCCTTTCTTGTCCTGTCCCCAGTAAATATTTTAATTCAGCGGAAAACTTATAACTCATTTCCAACAGTTTGCTGAAGCTTAGAGAGTTTAACATTCTTACCAAGTTTAACACACAAATTAATATTATACAGTTGTGCAATAGTTCACGATTATATTTTCGTAACGAGAATCTTTCATGTACATATGTTTAGTTGTGAAGCAGCCTGACTCGACTGACGGACGCTACTAGTTTGACGATTAGGATGGTAATAGGGGAAACACTTAAGATTAATTGCAACAGTCACAACAGGTTGCAGGATTACCACAACAGATTTCGTTAAAACAATTTTTGATTAATGAATATGCCAATAGGACAGTTGTCAAGATACTACAGTAAGCAGAGAAACAAACACTGAACAAATTAAACCATTTAAACAGTGATATAAATCAATCTATGGAACATTTTTTATCTGCATACGAAAACGGCATCGTGATATCCATTCGACCCTGTTGAAATTAGCGTAAAAACTATTGGAATTAATTACCACCTTATATTCCCAGGCAACAATGCAGCGACATTGTATCGACTAAATAAATTTGTAGTGTGAAATTTATTCACATTACCACAGTTTACAAAATCTACATCATAAATTCTGGCGGCGAGATAAGATAAGGCTCGCACTGAAACTGATAGTGTTTAAAATGCAGTGAAAGTGAAACTGGAACTATATTGCATCAGAGCGGTTTTTGTAAACCGAGATTAACTATGCTACATGGAGAATAAATACGGCCGCTGAGTTTTTCCTATTATTATTACATACGTAAATATTTGCATAGTTCCATAACAGAATTCCTGCGAATATTGAATTATAATGAGACTGCCAGTTCCCATTCTCTTTCTCCGGTTACTGAAATAACATATTTTGCAATTTAAATCTTGCCCAACTACTTATAATATCCACCGTGTTCACAGGTCTAAATTTGGCGTATGGTGGGCAGTGTTTGCTGCATTACCTCTACGATATTTTCCTTTTTCATCGTTTTTTTTTAATGCCCGCTTCTTATTAGCATTTGTGTGCGACCGGATCGCTAATGGGCGTAGGTGTTATAATTTTTTCGATGCTGATTCCTTGTAGACGATGCTGATGCTATCTTATTGTTATATCTGGTCTTAATACGTCGTCTTACATAGCCACTACACAAGTCAGAGGTACATTGTTTCGAATCAAGGTAAACTGTTAATGACCCGGTGATCCTTTTAGTGTATAATGGAAGTTTTGAATGCCAACACATGACAGACTTTCAAAGCCGGCTCTAGGTGATGTGCTGGGTCTGATTCGGCACACCGCGCTGACGTGACACGAATATGGAAATGATTTTGATTGGCTACTTTGTAATATACAAAACAACAGGGGTAAGAAGTAACATCTTACTGACATACAGTACTTGTTACAGAACTAAAGAAAATTAGCAAGTGTTTCAAAGTTAAATTGTTATTGCCGTCGCTAAAAATTCAATTTGAATGAACAAAATGATCTTCCTATGATACTAACTGGTGGTATAGATTTGCTGGAGTGTTACTTCAGTGAAGACATAATTTTGAATGTATCGATATGCATATCTACACGATACGGCATTTGCTTATGTTTGACAAGTGATCGCATCATCTGCACCTGGCTTAACTTGCAGCAGTTTGTTTATCTGCAAAGATGCTTACATTTTGCCAGTATAACAAATAATTCGAGAAGAAATATTTTTTGTGGGAGCAACAGAAGATTAACTTCAGTTAATCGAACACATATGCGAAATTCCGTTTAGTTCTTTTATGTAAAATAAAATAGGTGTCTAATGGTAAGATTCTTTTTTTTTTTGATTGGTAAATATTTAGATACCTGTTAATACGAATTTTTCAGTTGGTATTGTTGACATTTGAATAAGACAGTTTAGTTTCTTGTATAGGACAATAGAAAATAAAACAATAGGAAGTAACTTAAATGATATTTACAAGTTTATTTTAAAACTAAAGAAAGGTATTTATTGAAATTCAAATTTGCTGTCGTTGTAAAGCTGGTAATGTATTGTCTGAAGTTATATATTTATGGCATGGTTTTCGTTTTTTTTCTTTATTTTTCTGGGTATTTTGCCACCTGTGAAAAAATTTAAGAAATTAGTAAAATAAACCCTTGCATCAAATGGATCAGTAAAGTGTTATTTTTATGAAAATAGTTTTGCCTATCCAGAAAATGTCACAGTTTAAAAAGCAGACAAATAGAAAATACAAAAATACACTTTACACTTTAAAAACGTCGTTAACGTTTCGAAAAGCCACTGTTTTCGTCTTCTGACCTTTTTTTGACTTTTTGTTTTAATAGCTTTGACAGTTTTATTTTTAGTAGAAAATGTAGTTGTTAGTTTCAAAATTTCCCTAACTTCAATGAATTTATTTTCAGTTCAAGTAGTTTCTTGAACAAGAAATGATAAAAAGGCGTTTTTTTGTCAGTTTAAATAATTTATTGTTGCTGATTTCCGATAAATAGTCCACATACTTTGCGTTACATTTAATATTAAGTTGATTTTTTTTAATATCCAATAATAATTTTTTTAATGTTTAGTAAATCTATACATATATAATTTTATTAATTTTGCATTATTTTAATATATAATAAGTTGTTTAACCGAGATAATTGAGATTATTAGCAAACAAATCATTATAGAAGTTGAAATGTCAACAGAATAAAATTTATAATTTAAATAATAAAATTTGTGGTGAAAATTCATTTGTCTATACATTTTGATAATAATTTATAAAAGAGTATAGCAGTGAGAAATCGAACACGCACTAAAAAGGCTTCATGAAAGAATATTTACTAGTACTAAGTGAAAGACAACTAATTTTTTTACATTGCACAGAAAAAACATGAATAAATGCTTTTACCATTATATAAAGGAAATAGATTTGAAAAATTATATCAAAATGAAAACTTGTAGATATTCTAAATAATTATTTTTTGTAAAGAAAATTCACACCAATAACTTGATTGATTTGAATTTTAATTAATGCTAATTGTTAGAATATTCTCTTGACTTCAATCAACCTATTTCGTTTTATTTAAAAAAATATTGTTGTACGCTAAATAAATCCGTCTGAGTGATACCTAAATGAATCCATTGAGTGAAATTATTGGGGTTTTTAGTCAATATTGAGCGTTTTGATAATTTTACACGTTTTTAATAATATTTGAACTAAAAAATTCATAAAATTTTAGTTGTACCTACTTGTACTAATTGAGTGAAAATTTCACTCAATCGCGTGTGGACAAAAATTGATACATTATTGAGTGAAATTAAGTGAAAATAAGTCCAATTTTCCTTACAGTATACTATTGTTATTCAAATTTAAGTTATTATTTTCTTAGATATTAAACTGTTTAAAAATTATTATAAATTTCATATTAAACAATTATTTTATTTACTACGCTTAACTACATAGGTATTAATTAAGTATTCGCTATTCGCTTTGTGGTCACAATACTTGTAACTTGCACTTTATCAGGTGTCAAAAACACATTTGAAGTTGATGAATTTGTAACAATTCAATATTAGATAGACGGGAGTCTGCCAAAAACAGAAAAAATTGGCATGTTGTCTACGAAACAAAAAATTTGGGGACCTCTGGAATAGATTGTGTTGAACAATACCTGTTGTTAAATTATGTCCAAATTACTTTGCTAAATATATTTCGAAAAAAAAAAAAATTAAATTGCACTATATTGGTCTGAAATATTTGAATTGTCCATTATTAAAAGTTTTTTATTTATTTATTTTCTGTGACATTTCTCGCTAAGCTTTCATACTAGAAATCACCACAAGAGGTTCAGTTTCTATCCGTTTGTGGTATCTCTGACGTTTTCATTAATTTTTTGATGCAGCAAAAAGTTCTTATGGAGTTATTAATTTAATTGTGTCTATCCGGTAGTGGTGTTGGCAAATATAATACCCAACGATTATGGCGGGCACTGCGCTGAAGCGATGAGAGAGAAACGTTACATTGTATGTTTTACTGAATTTATGTTTGAATGCAGCAATGATTTCGATGTATAACTGCTCTCTATGATTTTATGGCTGAAATGTTTTCGTTCACAATTAAACGTAACGACCCACATAAAATTAGAACTGCATTCGCAGTTATGCGTTGCCTTTTAGCAGTTTAAGTTCATAACTCAAAATTTACATCGGAGTGTATCTAAAATAAACATTAAAAAAAATAAGAATGTTTTTTAATCACATCGCAAAATGTAATTTAATGACAAAACTAAATTTATGTAATATTTGAAATAATAGTATTCTATAATCAGACACCAAAATTGTAGTATAACTTGCACTTTTTTTACTGAGAAACCAAATGAACTGAATGACATGAACTTTAAATTCCTTTTCTCGAAACTCTTAAAGAGTTCAAAAAAATTCTCAAAATTTTCTCAAACTCCAAAAGCATGGCAGCATTAAAACCGAAATATCAAAGGAGATAATGAAAGAGATTTCAGGACTTTATACCAAAACCCTAATAAAGGTTTAAAATTAGATATCTACCAATATAGGTCAGCATTCCGAGAAAATACTTCGACACAAAACGCTATTGCAAATTTAACCTCTATGACTCACGATCGAAGTAAATGTGCTTTATGTATATTTATGGATCTTGCTAAAGCGTTTCATACCATAAGCCATGGCAAAGTATTTGTGAAACTAAAGCAGTATGGATTTATACGAAAAGTATTTGGTTTTTATAAAAAGTTATATGTCGAATAGGACACAGTATGTGAACATTAGTGACATTAAAAGCGAAATAAAATTGATCACTTGTGGGTTCCAACAAGGAACAGTGCTTGAACCGATACTGTTTATTTTGTATATTAACGGTCTGTTTGCGATAAATATATCAGCATATGAATTTTGTACACGATTACCGTAATATTCTACAGTATTAAATCTTTAATTAGTTTAAGACATTACTTTTAAATATTTCTATTTTTCCTGCAAATATTACTTTTTTATTATTATTATTATCATGATCATTGCCAATCAGTTAGTAAATTTAAGGTACATCAATCTACGTCAATTACCTTCAGAAATATTTGTTCTATATCTAAAAATCATTCTGTATCTGGGAAATTATACAGGATGCTCCATTTTTAAACGTAGTAGCTTTAACAGTTGATAGAGAACTTGATTTTGAACAAAAAAGTTCACATGAACATAGTTCGTAAAATGCAAGGAATGGAATTTAATTTTTTGTATCTTTTTATTGTGATTACTAAAAAAAGCAAGTAATAACGAAACCAAATTAGTTATCTTGTAGTGACATAATGTTTTTTAAAAATGATCTACAAACTGTTCACTAACCACCAGTGGCGTGGTAGACGGGTAGCCTTTTTTTAACAGAATCTCTATGCTTATTTTTTTAATTTTATAACATTTTTCGAATCGCTGATCAATTTTAAACGAAAAGCTGTTCATTGAAAATTGCCATAAAATTGAGGGGTTCCGAGTAAATCGCGTGAAACCCTCTATTGCACATACAATTACACAAAATTTTAGTTAATTTAGACAGATCCAATAAGCTTGTCATGTCATGTGGTGGTCATTAATTGTTACTAACTCACAAACCGTTAGTACCCTTATCGCATTGTAAGTAAAATGGATAGACAGAGGAGGTCCTGTATCATGACCTCAACGGTCACCCGATATTAGTCCCCTTGATTATTATGCTTTGGTCGTATGAAACGGCAGGAATACTCTTCTCCAATAAATACGAGGGAGGAACTAATACAATGCATTTGAATTTTAAAATTCTACACCATCCATTACGCCAATGCATTTATCAAACTCAAGTTCACTATTGCGTAGATGCCAGTTATGTGCCGAACAGGACTTCCAATTTGTTCGTCTGGTTTAATTTCTGCTTACTACTGTATTCTTCTGTGGTCTGTTTTTAATTACATATGTTCAAGTACTATAACAAATGATATAACAAATTTATCATTATACAGGATGTTTTTGAAATAGGTGCGTTCCTTAAAAAGGGCGATAGAGGGTACAAAAATAAGCAACATTTATTAAGCAAGCGAATATCTAAATGCTTCTGTTTTCGTGAAAATTAGTTAAAAAAATTAACCACAAATGTAAGAAGACCTTGTGCATCTTGTGCACGTGCGTTGTATGTTGTGTATTACTTAGCCGGCGTATAAAATGTTTTCTGATCAAGAACTAGCAGATATGGGTTAATGTACGGAGACAACAGCCGACAACCTAACAGTAAAACAGTGCAAAACGTTACGCAATACCGGGAATGTCCATCATGTACAAAGGGTTCAATAACAATGATTTTCAGCCCCGTGTGGTATTCTTTCAGTGGTTTCGACATCAAATAGCACAAGATCCGAATTTTACAAGTAAGGTACTTTTTACGGATGACTGTTGTTTTATTATAGACGGCATACTAAATTTTCACAATATTCACTATTGGTGTGATGCAAATCCTGACGTTGTACAGAGATCTCAGTTCCAGCAACGTATTTCAGTTTATGTGTAGTGTGGTGTTTTTGGTGACACATTTTTGACCGTAATTTTGTTTATTAGCACATGAAAACAACTTTGAACAATTTTTGTAGAGTCTATTAGTAAGTAATTCGTTTATTCGTTTAATTTTTGTGTTAATTTTAAACGAGATTTGAATAAATTGCAGCATTTTTGTGTTAATTTTAAAAGAGATTTGAATAAATTGCAACATTTTCGAATACAAAATTGAAACTGCCATCAGCGCTCTTGGAAAGATGCGCGCGGCAGCGTCGATATCAATGGTACAGCAGGCTGCCGCACCAGGGACGGCTTTAAATTTGTCAAAATCGTGCTGTGAATTTTTTTTCACTTTAAAACATAATGTTTTAGACCATCAGCTGCTTATTTTCGTGCTCTCTATCACCCTTTTCAAGGAACTCGCTTATTTCAGAAACACTCTGTATATGTAATAAACATTTTTCAGTTCAATTAAAATTTTGTGTAATCTTCATGTTGTCAAATTTGCAGATTTTTACGTTCAAATCTGATCAGAGACATCAAGATTGTTACGAAATTTCAAGAAACTCATGGGCTTAGTTAAGAAAAAATTAAATTCGATACTCTGCATAAACGGTTTAATTTACAACATTTGCTTATATGGACATTTCTTCCTCAAAATGACAAATATCCTTTGAAATATTCTTACGTACTTAAGCGTGTTCCCGTCACGCAATTTCAGCCTAAAGAGCTCTAATATCGCTCCAAATGGCATAAATAGCGCGTTTGGAGACTAAACCACGTTTTATAACCCCTCCGACATAAATAAGCCTATTCATATTAATATTTATTTCACATCGCATTGTGTACTTTATTGCAAGCAGTTATGGATTGCCAATAACTCAGATATTCGGTGCTCGCCAGCCCGTGAACGGTTTTTGTGTGTAAAAGTGACATTTTACGTAAAGAACGTCCTTGCACGTCGAACTGAATGAATCTGCGTGACAACTGGAGCTGAATCCGCGACAAAAAAATATGGAATTTATTTGCTAATAACTTTTTCTGACGCGGATAATTTTTACCTACCTAGGTGGAATTGTGTATGAAACGGTGAGTGAACATGGACCTAATTTAAGAGAGTATGCGGAGTTTAACTACACTCACAAAAATGTTATGTCTAATTTTGGCGGAATAACTTTGAAAAAGATTGAAGAAGTACATTAGGGAATTGAATTCTACATTATATGTAAGTATTATGTAGAACAATATAATTAGAATGTATCATAATATAAATAGATTTTATGCCTCTAATGTTATTTTTTTAATTGTTTAATTAACTCCCTGTCGGTATTAAAGAATACATTTTTGCACGCATCATTACTGAATCACTTACATGTGACCTTTACAAATTAGCGATCGAGATTTTAAAAATAAATTTTTATTAAAATTACAATTTGAACAATTTTATTAAAATTTATAGAAGCAATATAATTAGGGTTTAAATCAACGTTCTCTTCTGATGATGCTATAGTTGCTGCTCATTTTGTAATAACACTCTGTGCTGCGATATCACTTTCTGTCCTATTCTCTAGAATTCTCTATGCAAAATCTTGTTTGAAAATTGATTTTTATTTTCTTCATAGTCTTTGATATATCCCTCAGCTACAGAGGACGAACGCCACCCACCGTACCTTTTAAGACCTAAAATCTATATTCCTTGGTTTGCCAAAATAGTGGCAGAACTCTTTCGGAATGCGTGTCCAGTATAAGTTGAGGGATCCGGCAGTTTTAAGCACTGTGCAATTTTATTGGGCTTACTTTCCATGGTATTTCTACCCACTACTTGATCTTCCCATCTCGAATTGCCAAGAATAAGTCTGTTTTGGTCGTAGTGCTAGATGTTTTTTTATAAAATTCCAAACAATTAACTCTTCTTTCTTTGATTTGTTATTGTAAACGTTCGTGAGATAGCATGTTTTAGTGTTGGGAATATCTTCAATGTAATTTATTTTCATAGTTCTTCCCTTCTGTACGTCCGTGCTAACAAAGATTCTTGATTTTTTCACTTTATGTCCAATATTTTTCCTCTTAAGAAAAGCAAATAAAGTAGTGTAGAAATATGTAGTGGAACATACAGGGTGAATTTAAAATTCAGCACAAAGAATGTAGTGGCGTATTTTTGAGGTAAAATAATATTTTTTTTTTATAAATATGTATCCACAAATGCTTAGTTTTCGATGTACAGAGTGTCAAAGTCTGTAATTTTTTTCGATTTTTTAGGAATAATTTCCACACAGATTTGAATGTACGCAAAAAATTTGGGGTACAGGGGTATTTTAGGATGGTAAATTGCGTTTGACGCTGCTTGTAGAGGGCGCCACTTATAGAGGTACGCTTGAATTACATTGGCCCTAACTTGTTTGATACCCTGTACATTAACGTCTTGTATTAGTGCGTGTATTCTCCTATCAAATTTAAGCGAAAAGGTAAACTTGGTCGAAATCTCTCAGACCAACCGTTTCCGAGATATTGGCTGATGAAGAGTTAAATGCACATCATATTTTCGAATTTTATAAGTATTTACGGTGAAAAATTTTCAAAATTTATTTTGCACTCACGTTTATAACGAACAAAGTCTTGTTTTGACATCAAAAATACGCCCCTAAATTCTTTGTACTGAATTTTGAATCAGCCTGTATAAACACGTTGATCGCAACTAGTTGAATATAAGGCTTTATTTTAAAATAAAGTCGTACTAAACTAAATGAACTAAAATATGGTTACAACTGATCTTTCGACGTTTGTCTACTTTGGTATAATGTAAACATAATTGTCTTTAATCTCTTAAATGTACTTTAAAACTAACCGTATATCTCTTTAAAAATAAAATACAAAATATCTAAATATCATTTAAATATCATCTACATATTTCCGATACTACAGTAGCATTATTTTGAAACAAAAGCTTTATGCAAACATATCACCATAACTTATGAGAAGCTCAAGTTGTGACAAAAATAATACCCAGTAAAAATATTTACTGAACTCAATATAGTATACTATTTTGTCAAGCCACATGATTTCTGCTCAAATATTTACCACAGGTACAAGAAGCCGATGCTCCTTACGTTTGTTTCCGGAATGTTGACACGAGTCATTATTTATTTTTTAGCCTGTGTTTTGAAGTGTCATATTATTCCAATCTCACAAATGTCTTATTACCTACCTATATGGTTTCACTTAAGTTATAATTTTAAATGTGGGTTTTTAATTTTATTCAGTATAAACGCCACACCCTGCGTAAATACCATTTTTTCTAATCCATGTTATCGTTTCTCTCGTAGACTTCCTTGATATCTGAAGTTAACTCGTATATCCCATGATAACGATTTGACACGTTACTTCCTTGTTTAGTGTTATTACGCGTTTATAAAAATGTTTCTTAGTGTATGTAGCCAAGAGCGTGAACGTATAAATATATTTAACAATGTGGTGTAATCATTCGAGATTAAACTAATCTCATGTTTGAAGCGGTTCACTGAGCTTTGTTGCTAATAATTCGTTAAATGGATATCGCTGTGAGAATTTTGTACTTAGCGAGTTATCCAGCGTTGGTTTTTGTTCAATTCAAATTCTCGTTGGCTCTACAATGTATAAGCATATTTTTATGAGGAATAATGGTTGTTAGAATGTTGTTTACTTAAGTGAATCTAGTTTTTACCGAAAGGACATAATTTTATTTTTATATTTTATAGAATGGAATTTTTTAATTAATGTGTTGGTGCTCAATGAACTTTGTGAATGTTGTTCAATGTAACTTTTTTTTGAGGATATTTTGCTTTTTTGCTCGCTATTATTACCTCTTGTATTTTTATATTTATATACAAGTACAATTTTATAATAATAACTTTGTTTAATTCTTAACAAATTATTTGACTTCCAAACTTTTAAGGAAGATATGTACTCTTTTCAAATGTCTGTCAAAATCAGTTCAAATTTGGCACATCTTTTTGTTATAGGTGTAGAGTCACAAAAAGAATATACTTGGAATATATTTTTTTCATAATTACCTGGATAATAATTTCGTTTTCTCTTTGATCTCCTGGAAAATGTAAGTTTTGATTCTGACAGGAAGAACTGTTGGTAATTTTCACAAAAAATTAAAAAACGTGTGACTGTTTACAGATTCATACGCATCAAATACATATTTCTTGAGCAATAAAGGTGATTATTTAAGACATTAAAAAACATGTATTCAATATAATAAGTTACATTTTAAATATACAGGGTGTTAAACTTGTACAGCCAAACTTTACCAGTCGATAGAAGATTTCATTCTTAGAAAATAAGTTCACTAAAACTGTCTTGAAAAAAATCATATACCAGGTGTTAACGAAATAAGTATTCAAAATTGGAAAATATGTAAAATATGTCGAAATATGATGAAAACCTTAATAGAGTTTTTGTCAGTGGCGGCCCCTAAGGGAGATACAACCCCTTGAAGGTGTAACTCAGGAAACAGTTTTTATTGCGAAATTTTGGGGTTGTATTACTATTTATATGCATAGTAATCGGTATAATATACAATTCAAAATTTGCTACAGGGGCCTAAGTAATTGCGGGATCATGGGTCAAATTTTTTTTTGGTACGCAATTTTTACTACTTCCTGAAGCAAAATTATGAAAATTATATTTATTTATTTATTTAAATGTAGAAAACAACGGCTCATGATATTAAAATCTAACAAGATTACTTTTTTTATGCAAAATATGATAAATTTTCATATTTTCGGTTCAGGAAGTAGAAAAAATTGGGTACAAAAAATATTGTAAAATTTGCCCCATGATCCCGCATTTTCTTATGCCCCTGTAGCAAATTTTGATTTGTATATTATACCAATTACTATGCATATAAATAGTAATACCACCCCAAAATTACGTAATTTAATATTGAACCGTTTTGAAGTTATGAAATAAAAACTGTTTCCTAAATAACCCCTTCAAGGGGCTGTATCTCCTTTAGTGGCCGCCACTGATAAAAATTCTACTAAGGTTTTCATCATATTTCGACATGTTTTACATATCCTCCAATTTTGAGTACTTATTTCGTACACCTTGTATATTCAAATATCTAATATATTCGAAGTAGATTGATCAAATTTGAGTTAATCTAACTATAGACGAAAAACTGAATTAGTATTCAAATGTGTCAACTAGGAGTGGATATACTACTGATAAAATGGAATGGTCATTTGTGTTGGAAATAGTACCCCCCTCCCTAATATCTTCTTAACTGATTCACATATTTGTAAATCAATTCATGAATTTTTGCACATCATTAATAAAATTATTGACCCAATTTTCATCAGTTTACATCACATATCTGAAGAATAAATATATTTTCTTGTTTCAACATTAAGTACTCCGAAAACATAGCATTCCATGATATATGTTTATACCAACTTTTTTTCTTAGAGTGAGATTTATCATTTATCACAGTTATACTACAGAAACTCACTCGACTCACCCTGTATATATAAACATATTAATACAATAAATAAACTACTATTAAAATTTATTTTAAATCATCTGATGTTGTTAAAGATATTCTTTGATATGACAGGGCATTATAATACATTCAGTTTTTTTGTTGAAAAATTTGTAAAAAAATTCCAAGAGCAATAAATTACAATTCATAATTGTACAGGGTGGAAACCTATATTTTCCAGAAGATAAAGGAGTACTTTTCTTTTTTTATCAAAGTGACTATAATAAAGTTAGTTCCTGGCAATATATTTCCTTGTCACTCAGTATCACTATGAGTTATCAATAACCAAAAATGTATGTCAAATTTGGCACTAATACTTCAACTGGTTTTGAAGATAATAAAAGAGTCAATCTCAATCTGATATATCTTCGTAAGGAATTAGGATTGTCGAAATTTTTGTTTTAATTTTAGTCAAGAAATTATTTGTAGGAGTTTCTTAGTCGAATTAAGGGACACTCTGTGCAGGAAATATAACATACCTACCTATCAATGAAAACATTGGAACTGGTTTAAAATAGACATCAAGCAATGATCAACTTGAAATTTAAAACCACGATACAGTCCGCACGATATTTGTTGAAATAGTAATACAGGAAGACCCTTGCCTCACTTTCTTGGAATTAACTGCATTCGATACCCGAGGTAGAAATACTGACGGCGCCGGCGCACAGTGGGACGAAACGCCACTGTCGCATTCAAATTACTCTACACCCCACATAGTTCAACTGTTTCGGGTGAATTTTTTTTCAAAATGTTCGCCTTAAATGTCCCTATCGGTCCCTCATTAGGAATTTTTTATTTCGGTCTTCATTTTTTTGAAAATTGACTCCAAAATTCGATTTTTATGAAAAAAACTGATTTTCGGGGCAAATGTGGTCCTACATGGTGCAAGTTGATGTTTTTCGAAATTTTTTTCAGCTGAAAATCTTCGTTTTGACAAATACTACAAAACTGTCTGCGTGAAAGTCGGGAGAAAAATTTTTCATATTCGCAAAAACGGTCATAAAGTTCCAAAAATTTTCATGAGAAGCGATTTTTTAATTCGAAATTTCGCTACCTGGGGAAAAATTAGATGAACCAAAAGTTGTTTATAATCACTCGAAGAATTCTCAAAAAAATTTTCCAGAATTTTTGGATATAATTCAAAATTTTTGGATTTGGACATTTTTTGAAATGTCCCAAAATGTGTCCTAAAAATTCTGAAAAATTTTTTTGAGTATTCCTCGAGTGATTCTAAACAACTTTTGGTTCATCTAATTTTTCACCAGGTTGCGAAATTTCGAATCGCTTCTTCACGAAAATTTTTGGATTATGACCAGTTTTGCGAATATGAAAAATTTTTCTCCCGACTTTCACGCAGATAGTTTTGTAGTATTTGTCAAAACGAAGATTTTCAGCTGAAAAAATTTTCGAAAAACATCAACTTGCACCAAGTAGGACCACATTTGCGCCGAAAATCTGTTTTTTTTTTCATAAAAATCGAATTTTGGAGTCAATTTTCAAAAAAAATTAAGACCGAAATCAAAAATCCCAAATGAGGGGTCGATAGGGACATTCAAGACGAACATTTTGAAAAAAAATTCACCCGAAACAGTTGAACTATGTGGGGTGTAGAGTAATTTGAATGTGACAGTGGCGTTTCGTCCCACTGTGCGGCGCGGCGCGGCGTTCTCCGTAGTGCATACTGTGTTTTGCACGAAGGCGTTACTTTCTTAGTCTTTTCTTGAAATTCCATCTTAACAAATAGCGTACGGATATAATTTAATTATTCGGAAATATATCCGTTTCTGCCGATTTTCTCTGATGTTTTTCAGTAAAATATAAATTTTAATTGATAATTTCCTGGAAAGCTTCATACAATGTTTATAATGATAATTAAATTTAAAACGTAAATTAAAAAAACAGTCCCGTGAAATCAGTTGTGTTGACGAATTGTCTGTTGGTGGTTCTACATCAGTGTGTGACAGACCGTGAAATTGTTACTGACAAGTTTACTACTACTACTGCTACTATTCTAGCACAAGGAGACTGTTATTTGTTATAATTTATTCAAATCGTCTCAGTTTTTTTGATTCGACTACACTACTTGCTGAATATAGCAATGAACATCTTTCGATGCGAGTAAACAGGCGTTGTAACATTGTCGTCTTCCATTCTTCGTGCATGAAAAATGATACAGAAAAATATTGTTTCGAATTTAAATTGTTAATTTCGATTTTTTCAAAACTTTTTAAAATATGCTAAGGAATGACCTCAATCAGAAGACTCAAACCTTTGAAGGATCTATGATCTCAAAATCGTGGACAAATTGTTCTCCAATTTATATGGAGTTATCTATCTATTTATATATCTTGCACAACATATCCCGATTTTTTAAAATCTTATTCTTATGCAGATTACACAAAAATAAGTATCTAGATGGAAAGTGCAATATTGTTTGTAACGTCATTATCTACTTTAAACAGTATTGTAAGAACTGACAACTAATTTGAAACATGTTTAACACCTTTAATTTTATTTAATAGACGGCATCGACCAACTAAATTTGTCATACCAGGCCCACCGACTTGGTCAATAAGCGAATAAATTTTGTAGTTAACACACGCAAATTTTTCATAGAGATAAGTTCATTCACACGGATCTCTAATTTGTGTTTTCTCGGATTGTTACATCGTAGCATATGTACCTTGTTGTCACCACTTACAAAGTGATAATACGTCTTCTTCACCTTAGCTAGGAATCTTTGACCTGCCCTTGTTGTTCTCGGGTTAGGCTTTGAGAGGCAGACCCACTCTTAGAACATCTAGGCGCATCATGATATTGATTTCGGTTCTTGTTGTTGATTCTATAGACAGAGTTATACATACCATAAGTCTAATTTTTCAGAAATATTTTTAAATTTTCAGTCTCACCATTGTTTTTTCAAATATTAACTATAATTAAAAACTTAAAAACAAGAGTCTTGACCCTCTCATCCTATGCTTCATAGGAAGAACTATTTTATAAAAAATAATTACCCTTTAAAATTTATTAAAAGAATACTGTTTTCAAATAACACTGAAAGTTCACAAATAAAACTCTGACGTCACAAATAATTAAATATTATAAGATTCCCGATATTGTATTTCCCGATATTGTATTTCGAAAAAAATACCAAATATATTAAGTAATAATTTGAGGCATATAACTTCACTTGAACTTGAAAGTACCTAATATTATTTATAAAATACTACGTTACAGGGTGTAAGAAGTTTGACTGCCATTACTTGAGCATGAGATAGAGTAATCATAAATGAACGAAATACTTGTATATTACAGGAGCGTAAGATTAACAGTCTTCAAAATACAGCAAGTATGAATATTGGGGAGTTTTATCACAACGTGACAACAGCGCTTAACCTAACGCTACACAGCTGATGCATACCACTTGTGCACGTGGTAGACCTGTCTTACGGAAAAAAATGTGAACAACTAATATTGTAAAACATTTAGTAAATTTCGAAACAATTGTTTTCCACTTTCTAAATAAAGAAAATAAAATGTATCGATTTTGTAGTACGAAGATAGTGTTGTGTTTAAATTTTAGCTCGAATTTAATCTCTTAAAATAGGAACTTAACTTTTAGTCAAATTATGAATTTGAAAAATATATAATTAAAGTACCCAAAGATTCACGTTATCCAAATAACCATACGCATTAAAAATAATTTAGGTACTTACCAAAATTCAGTAATTTTTAAACGCGCAAGTACAAAACAAATTACAATATATACTCCAAATGTCCACCATCAATGCACGCACAAAACCTTCGAATCTAATTTTCGCGCATTCGCTGGAAAACACCTCAATAAATAGTGGAATACAAAAAACACTCAGACACGGTCAAATTCCAGATACAAACTGAATTGCGTATTGCTGGACAGCTTAGTACCTCGTGTTAACCGCCGCGCCGTTGTCACATTGCTCTATATAAATTTAATGGAATTTAATTTTAAATTTATCTAATTATTTTTTAGACTTAAGCATAAAGAAGTTCAAAAAATGATAAACATTGTATTTTATGGTATTCTATGCACAGAGTCAATATCCCTTAATTAATCGAACTTTAGTACATCAATTTGGAGATTTTGATAATTTTTTTCTTGGAAATGGTTGAGTTTAGGACCCATGTCATATAAGGTGTTTTTGTTTAATTTAAAGTATTCTATCGTCTATTAAAATTAAGGCAGTCAAACTTCTAACCCTCTGTATATTAACCCGACTAGTAGATATTTAAATAAAAAAAACTATTCCAGAACATAGTAAATGCGATTTATTTCAAAAAATTTCTGAGTATCCAAGAAACTCCTAATGATTTCTAAGATTGCGATTTGTATCTAACCAATTCCGTTCAACCATTCTTTCGTTGATAGGTTGTTGTCTCATAAATTTACTTTTTCAGCCTTATCTGGTCAACATGTCGGCTGTTTCATTGCCCATTACAATCCTATAAATAAGAACCTAAGTCAGCTTCATACGATTATCTCGCCCTAAGGCCGTGACACAATCTGGGGCTGTGAAAAGTGATCCTGTGGGACAAAAGCGTTTGTATGACTGTAAATGTTTAAATCTGTTAATTCATTTACTTCCTACTGAGATTTTCTTGCTCACCAGCAGAGAAAGTGAATACCACAGTCTGAAAAATCGTAGAATACATTGTCCAACAATCTTGAGATTTTGAGGCTGGTGAGTCAGACGTTCCTATCCAGTATCTCCACCTTGAAATTTTCTACAAAAATCTTGTCACCAATGGCTCTGAAAATCTTAACCCCTCCTACTAATTATTTGAGGGCACTTGTGTTTTTCAATCGTTATAAAGCCTCCTAGCCTTGCTCTCGACCACGTGACATAGTTTTAGCAGTGACAGGAGAGCTGGTTAAGGCTTCTGCGTTGACTCATGCTATTTGCTATAATTTATTTAAGCTCCCATTAATAATGACCCACTGAACAACAGGCCACCATACCACAGCTGCAAAAGTAAACTAACAAGCTATAGTGTAGCTTTAGAATGAAGCCCTTACATTTTCCAAAAAGTATCTGCAAGTCCAAGAAGACATAGTGGCTTTTTGTAATAATTCACTGTCAATAGGAGTACTCAAGATAATTAGTCATTCATAGTAACTCCTAAAAATGTTTCCATTGAGATCTCTGAATCCTTTGGTTGATAGTCGGCTCCTTGAGGTTAATTATCTTCCATTTTCTGATGAAGTGAGCAAATCTCCATAAGCATATTTATTATACAATCTACAGTCAAATCTAGATTAGGAATGCCACCAAATGTCTGGTCATAGTGTTATAATCTTTTAAAACAGTACATAGGTTTTCAGCATACATATCTACCATGTAGCGAACGTAATGATTTTCATCCACCATACATTTTTTATTGCTCGTAGCCTTTTCTGAGTATAAATAAATTTGCTTATCTGACTAAATAATCTAAATTTAATACAAAGCTTGTAAGTATCTACCCAAGAAAATCAATATACCTGCTTAAACAAAAATGCACGTGATCTTAGTAACTGAGTCTCGCATTTTACTTAAGAATAACCCTACTTCGGTTAACAACTAACCGTCTATCTCTCCAGAACGATCGGCGAGCCACTTTATATTCCAGCGGACGCCGTGGCATGTGTAAATATTAATTTTCCGAAGCCGTTGGTTTATTCAATGAACTCATGTTTAATCAATAGGTAGAACTAACGCGATTAACTGTATTTATGTTCAATATGTACTTTCGAATGTACTTTCATTCCGCCGCGCCAGAGTCCGAGGTGCAGGAAATCTGCTGGGCGTAGGAAATGTTGACGCACGTCGTGGGGCAGTCCGGTGAGCGCGGACGATAAATGGTGTTATGGAGGCTGGCGGTTAGGCCAGTGGCGTGCGTATCCAGCAATATGATACAAATTATTACCTAATTTGAGAGAAGTAGTTGTTTGTAAGTGCTGGTTTCTTTTCATAGTCAAATGGGAGCTCATAATTATGATATGCCGATCCTTCCTTTACACGGCCGCTGACGTCTAATGGTTGTTGATAGAATAGGGTATTTACTCACATAAGTTTTTACATACTATAAGCTATGTGCAAAACCGTACTTATATTATCAACTTCCACGTCACCTGCTACATGAGTGTTGTATAATAATGAAAAAGTAATATTAACGGTCGGTAAAAAGAAGCAATAAAAAAGCAAGCGCCTAGGTGGGGCAATTCTGGAAGGAAGCCTAGATAGTTGAAGATAGGGAGTTGAAGAGAGAACAGTGGGGAGATGGGTCGTAAGACGATCGGCGGGCAGTGTGACAAAATAGTGAAAAATAAGTGTTTAAGGGTATTAGTTAGCAGGTAATATTATTTAAGTACTTTGTTGTTAATTGTTCTATGTAATCTTATAATTGTGATGGTTATAGACGTTTCGTGATAATAATTCTTTGTATGTTTAGCTTCCATTGCTTTATGCTCAAGGGCATATATTTTTCTAAGGTAAAATTGTTATAATTATTATTAACGATTGCTCATTATTTATTTCATGTTAAAATATATATATTGTCGTGGGCGCCCCGACTTTACAATAATGACTCCTTTGTTTTACAGCTAACTTGTTTTTGTAATGATGACGTTGTTCGTAAAATATAGATGTCTCATGATAATAATTCTGTATATGTTTAGCCTTCATTGTCTTACGCTTAGGGGCGTATATTTTTCTAATATAAAATTGTTACAATTATTATTTAAGATTGTTCATTATTTATGACATGTTCAAATATGTATTTTGTCGAGACCGCCCAGATAGTACAATAACGACTTCTTTATTTCACATTTAACTTGTTTTAAACAAGATCAGGTTGTTCTTTGATTTCTTGTGTCCACTTTATGTCACACGTCTATACGAGCCTTGTTGAGTTTACTAACATTTTCGCCCGTGCGGAACGAATCTGGATTAAGCTCGATTGCCTCCCGTATGGGACTCCAGTGTTATGAAGGATCTTCCGAAATCTCAACTATAGCTGGATTGCCTCCCGTATGGGACTCCAGTACCTTCCGGCTCTGCCGGCTAACTAACACCAAACCTCTTCAGTTTTACTTGGAAGTGTGTATGACTAATATGAGGTAACAGATGACATTTAGTGACACATTAAATGAGACAGGTCTTATTTATCATTAGCAAAGGTTCTTAATTTATACCTTTGGTTAGCGGTTGTTTTGTATTTATATTTGGGTGGTAAGAGCAACGATCGTGGGTTTCTCTGCCATGCTCTTTCCCCGCAGGAGCTCTAGGTGAGCCTGGCACTCTCATTTTATGTTAAATGGTTGTTAATGTTTTTGTTGTTCTTTCTATTTGTCACATGTTTAATTTGAAGACTGTTGTATGTAAATAATAAAGTTAGGTGTATTTACTCTGCTTTTGTTTTATAAAATTAAACCATACATCCCCTCAAAAAAAGTTAATAGCCAGCGCCTTCCGGTCAATTAAAAATAGATGTATACAACGTAAGTATGCCTTATGACGATCACATATTTTTGGCCACAACTGCGTTTATTTTTTTTTATCGAACCAAGGGTAGTTATACTACAGCTAGTAGATAGAAAATAAAAGTAGCAGAAGAAATAGGTATTTAAATTTTTCTGAAAAGCACACAATCCTACACACACATCCTACAAGTGTGCAAAATACTGTTTGAAATTAAACAATTTGTTATGAAAAATATAAATATATTTTATGAAATAGAAGGAACTTGTTATTCAGTGTAAAAATGAAGAAAATCGGAAATATTTCTAATTGTGGGTGAGATACCTACAGCCAGAGAATTATTTTGTACCTACTAGCACGTAGCAACCTACTAATCTGGGGGTACTATGACAGCATAACTAGTGTTTCACTAAGCGAAAGGTGAGCATTGCAATCACTACATCCAAAAGAAACAGAAAAGTTTGATTTATTTCATTTATTACAGATTCCGTTTGGACCAACTTGTTGGATTCACTAATAAATACACATCGATGCATGCAAACATGCATTCTAGCATAAATGTGCCTACAAAATTGGGCGTTTCTTTTACTTCTTACGAGTGGAAAAATCATAGGAATATTAAATTAATCCATTTGTTACAGATTCCAGCACAAATATTTAACGTGACTATAACATTCGAAAAATTATCAATAACAGTGTTCAGAGTTAAGTTTGGAATACAAACCAGATTTGAAATTATTTAAAGATTTAATCTCGTAACGTTATTACCTTTCAGTCTTCAATAGTCCAAAAAAATCTAAACAGCTTTTTCAATATTAGTAGAGATACATGTGAGTTTCCCTGGAAAAAATCCATGCTACTTAATTTTTTTTAAAATAATATTGAAATTTGTATTAAAAAAACAGTTCTATTTTTCAAGTTCGTAGACGTAATTATATAGGAGGTTTTGAAAATCCATGGCATTACTAAGGGAGCTTTGTCCTTAGTGTTATTCTAAGCCAAAAAGTTTCAATTAATCTATAGTCAATCCAATCTAAAATCTAAAGTGATTGGTTTTTACACAGTTTTTATACAGCTTTGGTAAATATTGATTGATGAAAGTTAAAAACAAAAATTAACTCAGTAAAAATCCCCAAAATTTGGACGCCACTGAACAGTTCAAAAATTGGGCGAGTATATTTAATTCTTATTTTTTTTAAGAGGAAAGATACCTCCCATTTTATTGGAAAACAATCCAATTTGGAGTTACTTGTTTAAATTTAAAATAAACTTGCCACAGTTTAATGAACTTAGAAAACTTCTGAATTTTTAGTTGCGATATAATCTTCAAAAGTTGTGCTTCTTTGCTGTTTTCCAGATAATTAACAATTTCTACGGAATTGATTTTTTGAAATTTTGATGGTCACACTGTGTTTAAAATTCGGTAGTGTTTGCATAAGTGCGTTTTTTTATTTCAACGCCATGTACTTTTAGTTCATGAATAACTTTGATCTAAAATGTTCCAACAGCCTCTACAACTATAACTATAACCTACAGGGTGTTTATTTTTTGAAAAGCGTCACAATTATGTAAATATTCCGAAGATGTTCGACGTAAATTAATGAGAGTTGCCGACTTAACTAATCATAAAATTTCACTAAATTTGGTATACCGGAAGACACCTCGTTAAGAATCCCAGAATTTCGACGCCACTGAATATTTTGGGAATTATGTAAGTTTATTCGATTTATAATTGTATTTCACAAAGAAAATATCTATTCCATTTTATTCGCAAAATCATTTCGTGATATTAAACTGTTTTATTGTTGCTGCAAATACTGTTTTAAATTCAATGTAAAAGTCATTCTGAGAAGGGGTATCTACGCTACTGAATTTTCCTAATTTTTAATAATAATTGATGAAATTCTTATACATTTAAAAAAAAGCGTTGTTTTAAAATTTCTGTCTAGTAGCCTTATTTTAGAATAAAACAATCTTTATTACTACCTTTCCGCTTAAAAAAAAATTGCGAACCAAGTGACAGAAGTTACAGAATTCCCTAAATATTCAGTTATTGATAGTCTCTCCTAGTATCTCCGTCACTGATTGATATACAGGGTGTAAGAGGTTTGACTGCCATTACTTTAGCATGAGATAGCGTAATCATAACTTTTAATCAAATTCAGTAATTTTTAAAATCACAAGTACAAAACAAACTACACAAACATATCCTAAAAATGTCCACCACCATTTTCGATGCACTCACGATACCTTCGAATCCAATTTTCGCGCACTCGCTGGAAAACACCTCAAGAAAAGGAAATAGTGGTACGCAAAAAACACCCCGACACGGTCGAATCCAGATACGAAATGAATTGCGTATTGGTGGCTGCTGGACACCTTAGTACCTCGTGTTAATAAACCGCCGCGCTGTTGTCACATTGCTCGATATGAATTTTATCGAATTTTAAATTTATTACAACGCTAATTAGTTTTTAGGATTAAGCATAAAAAAGTTAAAAAAATTGATAAACATTGTATTTTATGGTATTCTATGCATGCAGTTATGTCAATATTCCTTAATTAATCGAACTTTTGTACATCAAGTTGGAAATTTTGATAATTTTTTCTCGGAAATGGTTGAGTTCAGGACCTGTCATATAAGGTTTTTTTGTTTATTTTAATGTATTCTATCGTCTGTTAAAATTGAGGCAGTCAAACCACTAACACCCTGTAGTTGTATACAAATTAAGTAATGTTTTACTTGTATTTAGTTATGTCGCCAGCCCAAGCTACATTAATCGATGTTAAACATTTTTGGAGACGTTTACGTAATTGTGATGTTTTACAGAAACTTAAACGCCCTGTTATTTGCAAATAAAGCAACTTTGGGCGAAGTTATAATTGGTTTAATTATCGTTGTGTGGCCCCAAGACTTTCTGGGTGCATTTCATGTAAATTTAAAAATAATTTAAATATGTGCTACTGCGCTATTTAGATGGTTTGTCATCGTAATAAGCAAGTACTTTTCAAATTTTTTTGTGTAGTATTTTTGAGCAACTAGTTCCTATTAACATAATCACATTAAGTTACTGAATGTAAGTATTTATGCACAATTCAATAAAAGCTAAAATGTTCCCCCAAAAAAAAATAATAGAAATGCAATAAATTACCAGTACAACAATGCCATGGCAGACTACGGCTACCCCATAAAACCTACCACAGCATTAAATTGAGACGTGGTAGATAACATACTGTACCATTAGCCCAGTTTTGCGTCGTTTTTTCCTTCGGTCGCAATTACTCGCTACGAATACATATATAGATTGTATCGACAACCAATAACCGACAATTATCCGGTACTTACAGAAGAAATCGCAATTATTTTAATAACCTGTCCGTGTACATGCGTACTTCGTTTTGCGTTTTTTTTTGCGTCGAGGCGTGTGTGCCATTATGTCCCCTCGGCGAGGGGCAGCATCCACCTCTGGCACGTTAGAAGCCGAGTTGACAATTGCGTTCTAATATGTCATTAAGCTGGTAGGGAGGATGGAGTATGTGCAGTGGCGTATGCACATATATCAGTGAACAGGGAACAATGTTTTTAAGGATTTACCATTAGAATCCTTAGGCCCGCTCAGATGTTCATTTCGGTTTTTGTTGGGTCTAAAGCCGTCACGGACAGAAGTGCTTCTCAGGTAATGTTTCATTGTTCTTTACTGTCGGCATTTTCAGTAGTGGCTGTGTGGGTCTGCCCCCCATAGAGCCTAGCCCGAGAACAGTAAGGACAGGACAAAGATTCCTAGGTAAGGCTTAGAAAGTGAAAGGTAATTATGTAACTTAGGCCACTACATAACAATCCGAAAAAAGATTTCAAGGAGTTTTTCACTTCAAAAAAATATATCTACAGTGTGTCCAAGATAAAGATGGGATAGCAAAAGGAAACAGTAAGAGATACCGGGTGGCTCAAATTAGAAAAATGTGTTTTTTTTGTACGAACAATATGCAGTTTAGAAAGTTTTTAAATTCCAGGTAGTTCCGGAGATATCCGGAAAAACCCGAAATTTTGTAAAATCGTTTTATTTTTTTCTGGCTTTATTGCATATTTATATTGCCACTTTTTCGCTCTATCCAATGACGTCAACTTTTTAGCAATCTGACCTTTCGTCTTCGAGGGGCCAGCATCAGGTTAATTTTTTTAAATACGTCGCTGCTATTTTTATGACAAAATCTAAAGTTCTGATTATGAATTCTGATGTGGGTACACATGTTCGCAACCCATTTTGAGTGTTGCGTCAAAAGCGCCAGCCTGACGCCGCCTGGACGCACCAGGGTTCCCGGAAGAAGAGCCCGGCAGCTTGACGCCAAGGACCAGCGAACGACTCCACACCACGAGGACGGACTCTCCAGCAAACACTCGAAATGGGTCGCTTGCGAACATGTGTACCCACACTGAATTAGATGATATTACTATTGTAATTGCTTAAAAAGGTTTTTAGCTTGTTTTACCTTGTTTTAGCTATCATGTAAAATTTTTCCTGAGTACGTCTCAGAACGCTTTCAAAATATCTATTGGAGGAAATCATAACAGTATAAAAGTCAATACAGCACAAAATATCCAACAGTTTTTTTACTACTATTAGCAATACTAATTAGAAATAATAAAATATTTCATAAATTCGTATTATTTCTTTATTAGGTACGTTTTTAAATTAGATATTGATTAAAAAAAAATTGTTGGATATTTTGTGCTGTATTGACTTTTATAACTGTTATGACTTTCTACAATAGATATTTTGAAAGCGTTCAGAGTTGTACATTTTAAATGATAGCTAAAACAAACTAAAAATCTTTTTAAGTGATTACAATACCATCTAATTCATAATTAAAAATGACTTTAGACTTTGTCATAAAAATAGCAGCTCTGTATTTAAAAAAAATAACCTGATGATGGCCCCTCGAAGACGAAATATGCAATTTATTTTAAAATTCGTTTTCAAATAGAGCCAGAAAAAAAAATAAAACGATTTTGCAAAATTTCGGGTTCTTCCGGATATCTCTGGATCTACCTGGAATTTTAAAACTTTCTTTAACGGCATATTGTTAGGTATAAAAAAACACAAGTTTCTTCTAATTTGAGCCACCCCGTATCTCTTACCGTTTCCTAGATCATAATGCTATCCCATCCTTATCTTGGATACACTGTATAAAATAATTGGAATGAAGTATTTCTAATGTAAGATGAGAAGCGTTAGGTTATATTAACCAAGTCTACATGAAACATGAAAAAAAAAAATACATTAAAATTAGTATAGATTTTCTATGNTTGGGTCTAAAGCCGTCACGGACAGAAGTGCTTCTCAGGTAATGTTTCATTGTTCTTTACTGTCGGCATTTTCAGTAGTGGCTGTGTGGGTCTGCCCCCCATAGAGCCTAGCCCGAGAACAATAAGGGCAGGACAAAGATTCCTAGGTAAGGCTCAGAAAGTGAAAGGTAATTATGTAACTTAGGTCACTACCTACCACCTACCTAACAATATGCCGTTTAGAAAGTTTTTAAATTCCGGGTAGTTCCGGAGATATCCGGAAAAACCCGAAATTTTGCAAAATCGCTTTATTTTTTTCTGGCTTTATTTGAAAACAAATTGCATATTTACATTGCCACTTTTTTGCTCTATCCAATGGCGTCAACATTTTTGTAATCCGACCTTTCGTCTTCGAGGGGCCATCATCAGGCTAATTTTTTGAAATACGTCACTGCTATTTTTATGACAAAATCTAAAGTTTTGATTATGAATTCTGATGTGGGTACACATGTTCGTAAGTGAACCATTTTGAGTGTTGCGTCAGGAGATCCAGCCTGACGCCGCCCGGACGCACCAGGGTTCCCGGAAGAATACCCCGGCAGATTGGCGCTAAGGACCAGGTACTGCTGCGAACGACTCCACACCACGAGGACGGACTCTCCAGCAAACACTTGAAATGGGTCACTTGCGAACATGTGTACCCGCACTGAATTAGATGATATTCAGTGCGCAGTTACGCTATCACGTAAAATTTTTCCTGAGTACAGCTCTAAACGCTTTCAAAATATCTATTGAAGGAAGTCATAACAGTATAAAAGTCAATACAGCACAAAATATCCAACACTTTTTTTTACTACTATTAGCATTACTAATTAGAAATAATAAAACATTTATTAAATTCGTATAATTTTTTTATTAGGTACAACGTTTTTAAATTATTGATGAAAAAAAAATGGTTGGATATTTTGTACTGTATTGACTTTTATAACTGTTATGACTGCCTCTAATAGATATTTTGAAAGCGTCCAGAGTCGTACTCAAGAAACATTTTAAATGATAGCTAAAACAAACTAAAAACCTTTTTAAGCAATTACAATAGTAATATCATCTAATTCAGAATTAAAAATGACTTTATACTTTGTCATAAAAATAGCAGCGATGTATCTAAAAAAAATAACCTGATAATGTCCCCTCGAAGACGAAATATGCAATTTATTTTAAAATTCATTTTAAAATAGAGCCACAAAAATAAAACGATTTTGCAAAATTTCGGGTTTTTCCGGATATCTCCGGAACTATCTGGAATTTTAAAACTTTTTTATCGGCATATTTTTAAGTATTAAAAAACACAACTTTTTTCTAATTTGAGCTACCCCGTATCTCTTACCATTTCCTAGATCCTAATGCTATCCCGTTCTTATCTTGGACACACTGTATAAAAAAATTGGAACGATGTATTTTTAATGTAAGATGAGAAGCGTTAGGTTATATTAACTAGATCTACATGAAACATGAAAAAAATGACATTAAAAATTTACACAATTGTAGCATTTTATAATGGCAAATACGACTAACTACAACTTGTGTCACATACATATTACCAACAAAGTGTATTCAAAATGTTCCTTCTTTTTTGCTACAGGATATATACAGTATGTCCCAAAATGATGGAACAAAATTCATATTTCTTTCCTGTTTCAATTGGAAAAAAAATGAATTTTGTACCATCATTTTTGGACATAATGTATATGATTTTGTTAATTAAAAAATTTCAAAATAGATCTTCTATGAAAATTTATGCATGTTGTAGCTTTTGCCACCATATTACTGTTGAAAATTTTTAAAAATACTCTTGTAATTATTTACAAATATTTAAAAAATTGTCACGGGTATTCAGAAAAATATGTGCTATAAACTATTACATATACAATTTTTATTTAAACAGTAATTACTGTACTTAATGTTGCAAAAGTAACACACACAGGTATAGGAATATAGCAATCTTGAAATAAAACGCAAATACTATTTAAATATAGTCAACAAATATCACTAACGTTTGTAGTTATCGAGTACCAATGAATAAGCAATTTTGACACCATATTGATAATTCCCAATTTTTTTTATTTGCTTTGACAAGTTGCACAATATTTTAGTTTATTTATTAGTCTCTCTACAATGTAGCATTTTTTTTTCACAAGGCAATTTCTTAAAACCTGGGTCTTCACTATTTCTTTAAATGAAAGGAATTATAGAAAAAAAATATTTCTTTGTATTTTTTGAAACCAAATCTTCTTAAAATCTTTGATTTTATGCAAATTCAGAAAAAAAATAATTTGAACAAAACATTCTGTCATTACCGCTGATTTCTGATCCCAAAATAAACTCATTTCAGTTTCATTTAACGTTAAATTGATGAAAGTGAATGCAGAGCTCTGTGTGTGGCCGAAGAAGGAATTTTGGTTTTGGTTATTAAGTAACATTGCAAGGCTTTCAAATCGATGACAAAGGTTTTGTTCCAGATCGTCGCCTTATTAGTTATGGTTTTACTTCAGACTTCTTTATTTTCAGTTTATTTTCCAAGATTTCAGACATGCAAAAGTAGAAATCCTTTCTGTTCACCAACAGCTATTATACATATATAGGTAATATATCTATATTTTATTCGTTTTGAGATGTAGTTTAATATAAAATATATAAAAATAATAAATTTTTATTTTTTCAAGCTTTTTATTTTTAAACAAAATCTTCTTGATATTCAAATACTCGTAACTTCTTAAGGAGTTGAAATAAAAATTTGATAAAATTCATAAAAGCTACTTAGTTATTTAACGAACCAAATCATTGAATTTAAATGTTATCAGTAACAGTATGAGAACTTGATATATTAAAAAATAGGTATTATCGACATAAATAGTAATTAATAACATTTAAACGATTTATATCAATAATTTGACCGTTGGCCTTTTACTCTGTAAAAGATATAAGGTACATGTCATATATTTACTATCTTTACGATATGCCCTAGAGCTATAATCAACGCATGATCTATCTACTGTTATTTTCAAGGACTTTTGTACCGTTAATTTGTGTATCATGATGACAAAGTATATTACTGTTGGTTTTCTTACACTTGTCAAATTAAGAACTGTTATTTAGTTTTACTAAAGAGTGCCATATTTGTTTGCAATGACATAGAATTTAATTGTGCTGAAGGTAACCACCAAAAATATTACATAACAAATGTGCTAGACATTCATTTGTATACAATTCTAAGTAAATTGTGATACAAAATGGCACATATAAAGTGGCATTAGTATGAATATGTATCCAAATTAATTTAATTAATAATAAATTCATCATTATAAACAGCATAATAACATAAATATAGACAAATGTTTAGATTAAAGTTTAATATTTAACAGAACTACGTATATGGTATTGAATTTCGTAACGTATTTTAAAGGTTAAGGACCTGTATGGCAATAGTATGAATTATAAAAATGTTTCACGTCATGTTATTTAGAAACATATTAAAATTCAAAACAGTGTTCGTCCAACAATAATAATTAATTGTCCAATAATGACTTTTTAAAAATGTAGTGTTTTATGTCAAACAAGTAAAGAAAGGTATTTTTCTATAGAAAATGAAGTTTGGAGACATATATTTTTGTTTTTATTGAAATGGAAATGAAAACAATTAAACGTATTATTTTTTTATGCATTACAGAAAGATCGTCAGTAGAACTTCTATGTTGCAATATCTTGAAAGTATTTATGCCATTTTCAGATATACAATGTTTTCTAAAATTTTAATTGAAGTAAAGAGTTATATACATCAACTTTATTTTTTCTTATAAGATATATTAAATGTTTTTACATATTTTGATATATTTTTTTCAGGATTAATGTAATAATATAATAATAATAATATCTCTACCCCTCATTCTAATCGCTAGGATTGGCTAAAAGTCAAAGAAGTGAATAAAAACTTTTTAATATACACCGTGTCCCAAAATGATGGAACAAAATTAATAATTTTTTATTCAGTACAAATTTAAAAAATCGCTAAAACAGGTCAATCAGTAAATAGAAATTGTCATTTTTCTGCAATATTTTCTATTTTTTTGAGCCATGTTTGACAGACCTATAATATTACCGACATTTTTTTTAATAGTATAAATATGTATGTATATAATATGTTTTATAGTATAAATAGATTCTAAATACGAATTTAGTGATATAAAGTTATACCTAGTTTTTTGCCATAGTTGTCAAAAAATGGAGGAATTAAATGAAAACAATAATTTAGTACTACTTTTTTGAATAACATTTGGTATTTTGTTTCGAACTTCTTCTCCGATACGATTTTTCCATCCTTCGGTAGTGTCTGGTCTGTTCACATACACTTTGCTTTTAACATAACCCCATAAAAAATCTAGTGGGGTTAAGTAAGGGGAGCGCGGTGGCCATTCAAGCGGCCTATCCATCGATTTCTTACATCGAGGCGAAAATGTGGAGGGGCACCATCTTGTTGGAACCAGACATCACCAGCGGGCCTATTGTGCTCATTAGGGTTAGGAAAAATTAATTCCAGGACTGGATTTTATTTCCGCACCCAATTTAATATTGCAGAAAAGTAACAATTTCTATTTACTAATTGACCTGTTTCAGCGATTTTTTAAAATCTGAACTGGAACAAAATATTACGCTTCTCCGTATTCAATTTCTAACTTTTCTGTCTAAATTTCGATTCCATCGCTTTATAACGTCCTATCTCGGTCTTCCCCTCTTTCTTCTCTCTGTCGACATCCATTCTAATATTTTTCTTGGCCATCTTCCTTCATGCATTCTGTTTATACGTTGAACCATGTCAACTGCTTCGTTTCAACTTCGTCCGTAATATCTCTCTCGATGTTCATATACCTTCTGATGATTTCGAGTCTAAACCGTCTGCAGCTTCTTCTGAGGAAGTCCATCTCCTTTGCCATTAATTTTCGTTTATTGATTTTGCTTAGATCCCTTATTTTTTCCCGTATATCATAACACTCTGGATAATAGTTTTGTAATCATGCATTTTAGTCTCTTTCCTGTGTTGTGTTTTTCCCATAAATTGAATTTGCCTTTATTTATTCTTTCCTCGATCTCGTCCTTACTCGTCCCTTGTTTGAAGAGCACTCCTAAGTATTAATCAAGTTATAATCTAAAATGATATGATCAAACATTTCGTTAATAGTAAACTAATATAAACATTTTCTAACATACTTTTTTAAATATAGTTAATTGATATCTTTGTGTCTGGAAAGTGAATGAAGAAATACTCTATTTTTGAAATAAGAAATTGTATTATGTGTATCAATCAATACAGCAATACGTATTTACTTATCGATACCTTCTAAAACAACATGAACGTAGTAACATTAATAGAACCATTAAACTAGTAAAATATTAATAAAGTTTGAAGAGAAAAAATCCCTTAGCTTATTAACTGAAAATATCATAAAACTTACAGTCAAAAGTAAGACTTTGTCGGTTATCAATCTATTCTATTGTCTTTGTAAAGACATGCAACCATAAACATTCTCCCGACCAACCAGCAAGAGAGGTGCTTTTAACGCAGGATTAAGATCATTAATAAAATTTAATAATAAAAGTTGGCCAAGATGTTAACTCTGAAGAACACCAAAAATAGAAATATAATTAGTAGTTTAAATTTAACCGTTCTTTATATTATACAAACTTAGGCTAATTAAAAAATAATAATGCCAATATCTTTGCAGTGGAAACGTCATCGAAGGATAATTTTTTCACATTTTCCGAGATTTTGAGTATTGAGGAAGAATGCGCAGCGCTTCCTTCCCGCGGAATCGCGAAGCAACAAATTGAATTAAATATCCAGATCCTTTCGCTTGCAGAAGTAACTGCGTCTCGCTCTGCTTGCCGTACCGTATTTTCAACTGTACCGAGGCCGAAAACGTGACGCCGACAATGAACTATATCCCGCGCGAAAAATTAGCTACATGTTAAATAGCTGCAGCTATTAAACATAACGACGACGGAGTGAGGAACTTTTCGCCTGGATACGTGATAGGAACGGTGCATTGTGATAAAATGCCAGCTGGTTTACAGCCACGGAGAATCACCTAATTGGGTATTCCTGCTCCGTTCCACAATTAAACACCATTCGTGTCTAACTGTATGTTTTAAATCACATGCTACCGATGACTTTTTATATTTAAATTCGTACGTGTGCTGCCTAGAAGTACAGTAAGGTAAATATTAGGTCAGTAATATGCGCAAACTTTAAACAGACTAATAAAACATAATTTATTTTTGTATAACTGTAGATACACTCAACAGTTTTGTGCTCATGTAACTCATTTGGGAATTAAGCCTTTCGTTTTCTATTCCTAATAGTAGTCATTAGTTTGATGTGTTAGTGAACTTACAGTACGAGCACTGCTTTCATTTTGTTGAACTGCTTAGATAAAGTTTGTTGCACATTTGGATTCCTTTACAACTGTAAATAATTTATTTTGTTTCTCATTAATTTAGAAGGGTTAGTTATTACTAAACAAAATATTTTAGAAGAATATAGTGGTCAATCCTTTAAAGTTGGGTCTTGCAAAAATAACGTCATAAGTTTATATTCTTTTTACTTGGGTTCACCCTATACAATCATTAACTCTTGAAGTTGAGGACCGATTTAGCCTTATTTCTGATTATTTTTTCTGTTTGGCATTACATTTGATTAAGTTTTTGGTAAAGCCTGTCATTTGAAGTTATTATTTCTACTATTCAATTTCCCGATAGCTTCTTTGGAGGCTCAGGGGTAAAGCGCCCTCGGTAATCTTTCCTTTAAAAAAATATATATAGGCCTACTTGGATTTTCAACTGTCTATTTCAAAAGTTACATACATAACTGAGCCTGAAAAAATTATACCTATTTTGTGACATAATTTTTGCATCGAAAGATTGCCTTGAACGCCATGTATACGGAGTATAACAGTGTCTTTTGTCTAGATATAAAAGTAATAAAAAAACTGTAGAAACCGGCTGAAAAACCCGAAATTTTGCAAAATCGTTTTTTTTGGCTTTATTTGAAAACGAATTTTAAAATAAATTGTATATTTACATTGTCACTTTGTTCGCTCTATCCAATAGCGTCAACATTTTTGCAATCCGACGTTTCGTTTTCGAGGGGCCATCATCAGGTTAATATTTTTAAATACATCGCTGCTATTTTTATGACAAAATTTCCGGATATCTTCGGAACTATCCGCAATTTTAAAACTATCTAAACGTCATATTGTTAGGTATAAAAAACACAACATTTTTTACTTTAATTCGCATAATTAACTACTAACAATTAGAATAAAGGTAATTATTTATAACAACGACGTTAAGAAACAGTTTTAAAAGTAATCTGATCAAAAATAAAATAAGAAGAAAAATATTTTTACCTTCAATTATTCCCACAATCCTTCAAATACTGGATGCGAAACGCAATTTTTAATCAAGAATTTCACCTCGTAATCATGAATTGGTGTATGAGATAATGGTATACGATGAATGTAGACAAAATGGTACAGCCGTAGAACGCATCTATGTAGATACGCCAACTTTTTTCTACTTAGCTATACACAAAATACCGCAAAATTTGTAACACTATTTCACAGACCACGTAGTAATATTGTGATATCAAGTAAGAATACGACATGTCAAGGTATTTATTTATCTATTTACGTCGTATAGTTTAAAACAAACAAGGTAGACTTAAGTTTAAAAACACCCTGTGTAATAAGCACTCTTAGCAGAACATATAAGAAACACATGACAAAAATTAATGAAAATATATTTTCGTTTTTGAATTTTCACCCGTAAAGAATATAATTTTTGAAAGAATGTCTCAAGAATCGTAAAAGTTCTGGACGAAATTGGTTTATTCCAATTTATAGTCATTATATGTACAATGTACGGAGTAAAAAAAATAAACAAGAGGAATATTTTTTCTTAAAATGATTTTACAATTGAACAGGAATTTGATGAAACGAAAGAGACTTTCATTTCATCCAATTTTTTTTTCTCCGTCTTTAGCATAGTTACTCCAAGTATATTAAACAATATTTATCAAAGGTCTTTCCGAAGTCAGTTGCACATGTAAAAAATCGCCTGGCAATAAAATTTAATGAATTTCGTAGGGGTCCCTAAAAAAGTTTTCTGATAAAGGTACAAAATTATAATAATTTGTATATAATGTGCAGAAAATTTCCATTATACGTTCATTTGGCCAACAACATATTTTAATTATTTATCTCCTCAAACAATTTTATTATATTGATGGTAAATTTCGTTTTGTTTCGTTTCAAAAGGTCTTCAAAATGCCATGTAATAATATTATTTCTCCCTTTCGCAATTGTAATATTAATGACCAATCGAGTGCCTATAATAAATTGAAATTACCTGATTCACACCAAATTCCTCATTGCTGCACTGCACTGCTGGGCAATTTGTCGACAACTTGTCAACGGCTGACATTTATTGCCCAGTGGCCCAATGCAACTGTATTATATTTTGTTTGCCCGCGCTCGCATTCTTCAACTGGGCGTATATATTTCTACCTCCTCCACGTTTACTTCGACCAGACCTACCTGTATATGGGTATGACTAAATAAATATGGGAACAAGTTTTCAAATATTTCAATGCCGAGTTGCTGCGTCAGCGACCGAACCTGGTACATATTGTCATCCTCTTTGTTCTTGAATTGATATCGAAAGACTATACTAATAGGTAAATAATTTTCAATTATCACATATATCATAAAAGTATATGGTTTTGTTAGGAAAATATTTAATTTAATATTTCAAAATCAGTTCAGATATCTTGCGATAGGTCATTTTGTCATTATAAAACCGTATTTCTGCGGCGCGAAATTTAGCAAGTGAATTGCCCATAACTCAAATTGCCATTGTTGTACTTTGACTTGACTTGACCACAACTATCGTAAGTATCCAAGCTTCGTCTTGCCAATAGTAGCACTATATATTGTTTGAGTCATATTATTCTATTATCCAATTCTCTTATTGATACGTAGAGATATTATTGAATTAATTGAAAGATGTATTAATGTGATCTACAAACTAATCTGTTGCCAATCGCCAATGTGGCCCGTTTGGTATTTGGCACATGTCAAAAATGTTAACTCATCCGATTAATTTTTTCTATAAACATTTTGCTCATACTACTTTGCAGGCATTATCAGTAGAAGTGACTCAGACCGCTATAAATAGGAAATAATTGATTTTCGGACTCAAGTACTGACTTTTGGTCAGTAACACAGAACAAGCAACAATTTGATCGAGCCAACATTTTCATAAAGACAGTGCAGGGTTCTTTGTAAAAGAACTGACGGCACTGATTAGTTTTTGTTTATTCTAAGAATAAGACGTCAGAAATATGTTTCTATATTTGATAAAAAAATATGACGAACATATTTAGCTTTGAATTTTTCTTTTGTAATCCTTGACCTATTAAGACGTATTGCAACTATTGAAAAGTTTCATTAATATTTATACTTTATTGTTTTTACTGACGTCTGCTGCTACAAATAATGAGAATATGTAAATTGTTCTATTATATTTCTTAAAAGATTTGAGATATCAAATCTCAGAACGCGATTTCTATCCCAGTGAACAGAAAAACTTTCAATGGGTGAGAAATATGCAAAAATCGCATTCATTTATGTATTTTGTAACCATTTTGTTACTTTTGGAAGAAAAAAATCTATCCACAGTTCTATTTTCTCCGTGTAGTATATTCAACATCTGACCTTCCACAACCATAATTGTTATAAAAAAACCTGTTATGCATATTGTGACCGATTATCTGATTGGGAACGCAGTTGAATTATTGTTGGTCAGAGTGAATGCTTACAAATATCTGCGGTAGGCAAGGTTATTCGTAACACACAGATGGATTACAGAAATGCACTCTCTTATTAACAACCCGCCACGATCCAGTTTTATAAGACATGTAACTATTTTTATTCCTAGAAAACGATACCATTAAAGGTAATTAGCTCGCAGGGTGCTTACTTTGTATTTAAAATAATGATGAAAAACAAGGTCGTTGCAAATGTTGGAAGATTTTGTTGGGGGCCAAGTCAGTGGTTATTCAAGTGTCCATAGACTGCGCTGAGGTATTCTTAAATTTAAAAAAAATTGCCAACAGATTTTGGGATGTTTGAATTTTTGATGTAATTAAAATTTGGAACATTAAAATATCAAGCCTAGAGAAAAATAGAACTCTAAACTCGATGTTCGCTCTTTTTATTTTCAAAACACAGTTTTAAAGGTGTCTTTGTCAGTTGATTTTTTTTCAAATTTTCTAAACTAAATAACGTACTCAATCCCACTAGTGCGTGAAAGTCCAATATCTATGTTAAAATGAGGAATATATTGATTTTTTTTTTTACTGTGTTGCCACATTTCTCGGAATGTACAAATTAAAAATATATTCAACTATACAGGGTATTCCACTTTTCCTGGACAGACACCAATTTTGGTTTTTTAAATGGAAACACACATTTTTTATATTTTTTCGGATTCTACATAAAAAATAAAGGGTACTTTGTGTAGAATAGTTCTATTCAAATATTCACAGTTTTTGAGATATCTCGCTTGAAAGGTTTTTCAAGTCGATATTGGCTGCTTACATTTTCTGATAGTGACAGGTTATACTAATAGCTACTAAGCCCATTTTTTTATCACATGTTTAGTAAGGATGACTCTTCCGAACCATGTTCCAAAAACTGGCCTGCGTTATACAGGGTGACCAAAATATCATGTCAAAATTGCGAATTGAAAAATTGAAAAATCTCGATTTTTTTAAATGCAACGCCCTGTATATTATACCATGAGATGCAGAATTAAATTCTCTACAACTTTGCTATACCTGCTCCTATACCAAAATTCATTAGTTTTTCATGAAATCTCATTTCTATGAAAAAATGCGAAGTTTACAAATAGCTTATGTGTAAAATAACGTAGTAGGCTGCTGTCAAAGGATAATCTGGATAATTTTCGATTCACATAAGGTTTAATAGAAGAGAATTAGGGTTACGCTATCTACATATTTAAATTCTGCGAGCCCAAAAATCTATACACTCACTGGTCAAAATTCAATACAAGTCTTTTCTTCAGTTTGCTTTGAAACGACCTTTATCTGACCTCCAGCTGACCTTAGATAACTAAGTTATCCAAGAATTCAGGTTCAGCGATCCCAAAAGCATTGTACCTACTGGTCAAAATTCATTACATGCCTCAGTTTTTGAATCCATCAACATGAAACTTCGTGAAGCTTACTCTGTCTTACAGCCAAAATCACACACATTTCCACCTCTATATCTCTGAAACTATCCATAGGGTCACTTTGGACCCATGACAACTTATGTCAGAATGTCGAGAACTATAACATATCACAATTTCAGCCAAATCTAGCGGAACCCAATTTCCATTCATTTTGTGCGGGGTCCTTTGATTGTTAATTATTTGTTTACAACTACAGCGAAAATGAGAACTTTTTTATTCCCTACTTTTCGAGCAAAGTTTTTTCTTCACAATTTTTTTCTGCAATTGGAAATGTAGTAGATGTGACATATTTTTAACACCTTTTATTTTTTTTTCATAAATTTGAAATTAGTTTCAAACTCGTATAACTAACTACTTAAATCTTGGGGCTTCAGTTATTACCTACCTATAGTTCAGGAAATAAAAATTGTTTTCCAGCCAATTATTATCATTGTAGTAAAATTAATTTTAATAATATTGGTAGTAAACTTTCCATAATTGTAATACATACTACTACAAATTATTCAAAAAGGAATATAATATCCGCAATACTTAATTGTTAAATATTTCACATACACATATTTTCTAAAATATCTCTGAAGATGTTAAACGTTATTTAAATTTGGATGCATCTGTGTCAACCAGTATGGGACATATTGGAAGTCAGCATCACTAGGGACTTCAGAAATTTGGACACCATTGGATATTTTAAAAATTTAAGCAGTGTTTGTAAGTAATAGTGGTTTTCTGAGAACTAAGATCTGTACCAGTTCATTTGAACAACGAAAAATTATCATGTTACTGTTTTTTTGCATTATCGTTACCAAACATATCACTAGACCCAAAATAATTCATTGCACAAAATAAATTATTATTTTTTTCAAGAAATACAAATTTGCGTACAATATAATAACGAAAATTATAATAAGTTAGTGTAGAAATTTTGCATTATTTTCGGAAATGTCTACGCCAATGACTTTCAGACTTTCCCTTTACTTAATCGTATTTTAGATCATATTTGTAGAACGAAAACTTATTATCTTTTTGGCAATTGTGTGTTCTTTATTTTCTTAAAGTTTATTGAAGTGATTAGCAATAAAAATGTAAGTTAAAAACAAGTAATATTTCTAAAATTATTCGTTTCTCGAATAGAATCAAACATACCATTTTTCTTCAGAAATACCAAAAGAAATAAAATTTTTAAAATACCCAATGGTGTTAAATTTCCGTGACCTATAGTGATAAAGATTTTCGGTGTCTCTTCCGAATTCAATGTATTTATTAGAAAAATCATTAGCCCAAGTTATTTTATATCTTTTTAAATTTCAACACCCTGTATATCGAAAATTAAGCGCTTCTAAACGTATGTTTATAGGAAGGTTCTTTCTTATTTTTATGTTATCTTGAATATCGAAAATATATTTCAATGTGACTTAAAAAAAAATGCATTTTAAATTATTTCAAACATTTTGCATTTTCAAAATTGATTCCCAGTTATCATGGTAGAATTTTGTCCTTAAACTGCATTGCATTAGTACTTTTTAGAAGGAAGGTTTCTGCTCAGTCTGAGCAATCCTGTGAAGATCTATTACTTCCCAATAGCAATTTTGACAGTTCTGACGCCCCTTACGATTGGAATCGCGAACACGCTTCTTGGGTTAACATAATTTTATTCATCATCTGATAAATGACGCTGCTGAACGTAGATGTGCACGTCCTTTTAATTATTACTTCCACCCGTTGTAATTATAGCGATCGTGTTTCTGTTACGGGCATTTAAATATATTTACACTTGTTAAATATGCATTTATTTTCATAAAGAAGACACGGCGCAAAATGTACATGTCGATTAATTAGTACATTACCTTCAATTTATGGGATCTTTGAAATAGTATCTTGACTCTGAAGGAATTTCATCAATATGTATACCTAAATCATGCACACTACTACATATCTTTTGGATTTTTATATTCCAATATATTACCTATAATTACATAATTATTTATTAATTGATTTGTTCAAAAGATCACTGTAATCTGTAGGTATAGAATATAGATTAACAAAAATAGAGAACAGTGAAGACGTAATAGTAGAAAAATAAACAGAATTACAAGTCACGATGAAAAAGGGACATTTAGAATTACAATTTACTGATTCTATAAATTTTGACAAATTCTGACTTTCAACCTCCACCTCAGCCTCAATTTGACTTCTCTATAGTAGTTGCTTGTATATCCCATATATCTCCGGAGAAGTTGCATGTCTATAGACCATATCTTTATCTATATGTCCTTATCTTTATATGTTTACCTCTCTGTCTATCTCTATTTGTCTCTACATCTATCACTATGTCTATCTCTATGTCTGTCTCTATGTCTGTGTCTATCATTATGTCTATGTCTATCTCTACATCCATATGTCTATGTCTCCCTCTATATCCATATGTCTATATGTCAATGTCTATATGTCTATTTGTCTATATGTCTATTCCATGTCTGTATGTCTATTTCATGTCTATTCCATGTTTATATATCCATTTCATGTCTATATAACTACTCCATGTCTATGTGTCTCTTCCATGTCTGTGTCTATTCCATGTCTATATGTCTATTTGTCTATATCTCCGTAGTAGTTGCATGTTTATATATAATTCTATAGGCTTAAAACTAGTTAACCTATGCAATAGATTTCCTCTTCAATGACATTAGATGAATGCACATGTAATTAGAACGTATCGGATGAAATTGCAAAACACAAACTTTTACTTTAATCATTACACGACGAATTCGTTTGAAAATATTCTTGTGTATTTTTAATATTTGTTAATGATGTCATATCAGTTTGGATATATATGGTGACTAACAATGTTATGTCATCCGCTATTGCAAAAGTTAATACGAGTATATGATTTTCTAAATCATTGCATTAAAGTAAAAAGTGTAGCGGGTCTAGGACGCTTCCTAGTTGAATATCAACTGTTACAGGTGGTTGCTTGGAGTTTTTATTAAAATATTGAAAAATTGTTTTCTGTTTACTAAATAATTCCTTAATAAATCAGTACGAAGTCCTCAAATAGCGTATCGTAATCAAATGCCTTTGATAAATCGACAATGTCTCTAACTGCTGCTGTAGGTTATCGAGTATATTCAGTAATACTGTAGACATTTTTCTAAAAACCTGTGCCAATTTATTTGTTTTTAAAAACATATTATTCTTTTACTAAAACATTTTTCTAAAAATTTTTGGAAAAACGAATGGCAAAAATATTAGTCTATAATCTGAAATTGACTTTGAATTTAAATTTTTAGAAAGTTCGAATTATTTTGGATACTTTTAGAATATTGGGAAAGCAGCTATTGTTTATACACAAATAAGTCTGGAAAGTTGTATCGCACAATTTTTAATTCCCGAATTAAATATATAACTACCTACTGTTTCTATGACGTCACTTAAAGAAAATTGTTGTTTCTTTTAGAAAAATACTTATTTGATCGTTTAAGTAGATTATTTGCTATATTTACAAATATTTTTTCCACTAATAAAGGACAATCTATTCCTTTGTGTAATAATTTGTACAAACTTTTCAGAATAGTGTACAGTGGAGTTGCGCCTGACAAAAAAGTGAATTTATATTAAATATTGTGAAAAGAATGCCACAGTTGTAACCTTACTTAAAATATTCTAATTTAGTTTTAATAAATGTCGCATATACCTTATAAATTGAATTGTTTAATTTGCGAAAATACTTCAATTTTTACAAAAAATAACAAGTTAGATATAAATGCGAAATTTATGCAATACAATCAGAAAAAATAACGGAAAATTAAAAATTATTTCAAAATTTTTAAAACTGACAGTGTTTTGAAGGTAATACAACCTTCTGCACTTATTTCCATAGAAACTTTTAAATTATCTGGAAAGAATTAATTGTGCGAATACAAGAGCAGAGAAAGAGAGATCATTAATGAAAACCAAAAAATTAAAGAGGCCCAGATTTGATTCTTACGGAACACCAAATGCAGCGAAACAATCCTCAGATTTACAATTCGGCGTATTTCACAAATTATCGGCTTCCCACGACATTAAGTGGGAAAATGAAAAAGTTGCATGTGCAAAGTTTTATTCGGTTTCTTTCATAAATCATTGTTTAATAACTTTTTATAATTTCTGTAACAAAAAGGAATGTGTGGAATACCTACTCATTGATACCGAGGTGTTGCCGGTGAATTACTGGAAGCAATAACTAGAACACAACAGTTAGTTGCTCGAGGTTTGTCCCAAGAGTGTGAGGATTATTAACATATTTGCACCTTTGTATCCGCTACATATCCTCTATATAATTTGCGTGAATACTACCTAACAAGTGCGAATGCCATTGTTACTCGTGAAGCTCCGGAGGGTATATTTTACGTAGACAATATCTTTAATCCGGTAAAATAGAAGTCAAATCATTGTGTTTATGGATTCAAGCATTAAGGATTGATTTTATCGAGAATCGTGGCACTGGGTCATAAATAATCACGATAACCTTGAAATACACAAATAAAGGTTGAATGCAGGTCAAGAGGTAATACAAGTCATCGAAGTTGTAGTTCTAAATTCGTGAATAAAGTTGTAACTTGAAACTTATTAAAGGCATCTAGTATACAAAACTATAGAGTTATGCTAAACACTTAATTGGTCTGTCGGTGGTCGAGCGGTTCGAGGTGTCAATACTTGAATCAATGAATGCCATTGTCAGCTAGCTTCGCAGACAGGAGTTCGGGTACGGTAGTGTAAAAGAACGATAGTTTGGGTCAATGTGAGAGATTGATACCGGTCGGCATTTGACCATCCCCCTAATTAATGAGGTTTTCCAGGTTTCCCTCAATCCCATGGTTAGGGCTTACCAGCGTAAGTCTTTCCTGGGCGCACATGCGGCCTACTGGATAATAATACGCCGCCCCTCTCTCGCACAAGTCTCTGACTGCTGGGCTAATTTTTGCGATTGGAATAAAGGACAGAGATATTATTATTATTATTATTTATTTTTTTTTCATTATTACTGGTTTTCAAAAAGAGTGTAGAATTTCTCAAATTTCTATTATTACCACATAACTATTAGACCGACCAAATCATTATCTGTTGATAAAAAGATTGTGAGGAATTCGAGACTCTATTTAGAAAACCTGTACAAACTACAAACTTGAAATTACTTGACTTGAGGAACGCACAAACTAAATGTTCATCCAACAGCAGTGTGACGACTTTGAATCAAATCCAGCTACCTCTGGAACAGTTTATTTACATTTAACATTATGGTAATGATATAATTTAAATATTACAGCCACTACTTAAAATAATTTTAATATTCCAGTATCATATAAAGCTAATGATGTTATTTTTAGGAATACGTTTTATATTCTGTGGTTTCATTCAAACGTGCTGTGATATAAAAATGAGGAGGAAATACATAAATTTTATTTCAAGAACAATTTAAATGATAAGTACTAGAGGTTAGGACTTTTAATGCTCTGTACGTAAATACTCATATCGGTTGTTGTTTAAGTCGCGATAATTGTCCAGACAGTAATTATTTGAATCAGTGCAAGACTCTATTATGAACTTATGAAAAAACACAAGTGTGTTTTAATAAATTCTTATAAATTCTTTATTTGATCGAGATGTGATTCTAAGGATCGAAACCCATTTCTTTGTTTTTCTAATTAAATGAGCACGCTATATATGTCTGTCTAGAAGTTTTAGTTGTGAAAATGAGAAGTTCTTGTGGAATTTAATTTATCTTTAAAACTACTACTTATACCTTCAAGAATAGTTAAAAATTGCATATCCGTTACATTTTTTGCAGATAAATATTTGAATTTACACAGATTAAAACGTCAAGGCAGATAATTAAATCAGTATACAGGAAAGCAATTTGAACGTCAATATTTCTGAGAACCAACTAATTAACTTTGAATAAATTATCATAAAAGGAAATAGAAGTACATTCGTTTAGAAATAGTTTTTTCTCAATTACATTAATTGAAGAAGACGTTAAGGATCCGACAGGATTTATTTGATCGCAATTCAGATTAGCATCTTACTTAATTTTATTTCGTACGTCATTATTGAACTATAAGTTAAATTTCAATAATTTATAATACTCTACTTTCTCTCTCTATTGCTGCTTCATAAAAAAATCAATGTCTTACAAAACAATGCAATAGCGTTTCGTATGCGAAATCATTTTGAAAAATATTTTTCCTATTTTTCAAAATGATTTGCGCGTTACTTTTAGACTTTATTACTATTTTTTCTTCATCTTTAGAACAAAGAGATATATAAAAAGGTTTGTTTCTAATTTTATAATATTAAAATAGGGGGTAAAATATGTTAACAGTTATAATAACAAATTGAAATGCAAAGACAAAAAGAGTTTTGCTTTAATATCGTTAAAGGCATGTCTACAGAACTTTAAAATTTAAAGTATAATTATGGCATCGACCTTTGTTTTTAAAGTCTACTCCAACTGTTTTATGGAAAGGTTCTACATAATACTGGTTCTTATTTTTGCTCTGCTACTACAATTCATACAATTTTGATTGGAATTGTATCCAAATATAGAGGTCTGTCTTCCATGTGATGGTAAGTAATTAATTGTAATTGAGGTTTGCGTCTTCAATGGTGCAGCAGAATAACATGGGTACACAAAACTGTTCCTTACCCTCTGTATTGATCCTCAGAAACCAACCAATGCTCCAGCTCCCTTTAGTTTTTTATTATTTAAAAAGCAGCAAAAATCTTGAATTCAGCAAGTTCTTCGCACAGTCGTAGTCAATTTTATATAAAATCACTAGATCATTGCTTATTTTGACGCAACAATAGGTAATGTAAAGCATATTATTCTACACTTTTTCTATTCTTCTCTCAAAATGTAAATTTACAAATCGGTATATGCATATGCATATGCATATATTTTAAAGTGTAATTTTACTAAGAAATAGGGAAATGACAGTATCTTTAAGAAGAAACAAAAATATTATTAGTAGTAGAATATTATTACGTTGAGAAAAAAGTATTCTTTTATTTCTTAATGTGGCAAGGTGCGACCTTCGGATCTGTTTTGAGGTGGATGTGAGAGGGGGCAAGCAAATGTTTTCTGGATTACCTTTAAAAAATTTAAAAAAATACCTGTTTCTTGCTTATATCTTGGAACCTATGCATTTTAAAGAGAAAAAAGTTTTAGAATTGAATTTTTGTAATTTAAAAATGTTTAAATTTATTGCCGATGTTGCAAAATAGCAATAATTGATGGAAAAAAGGCAAAATAGTCAAGTTTTTTGGATAATTTTTTAAAAATATTTTAATTGCTCCGATTACATTTTAATTTTGGTAAACAAATTTTAGAGTACAGTAAGACAACAAACCAAATTTCATTAAAATCGGTTCAATAGTTTTCGCAAAATAATTAAAAAAATAAAATTTTTGTAAAAAAATTTTTCGAATTGTTGGACAGCCTCATCTAGATACTTGAAAATTTTTTCACATAGAAAAAACCGCTCAACAAAAAATTGAGATCGGTTGATTAGGACGGCCACAGTAAGTTTTTAAAGTTAACACTCTTTTTTTTTTTTTTTTTAACAACTGGATTACATTTATCAATTTGTAATTTAGTTTTTTTCAGAAATTATAACTTTAAAATACTATTTTTTTCTTAATTTCACCTGTATTTAATAAAAAAACTAATTTTTTTAATTAGTTTAAAGAAAAATTATTTAAATAATTGTAATAATTATAATTAAATACATTCATATTCAGAGCGTTGAAATATATACGTGTACAATTTTGTTCATTGAAAAAATGCAATAGCATAGGGTAAAACATCTATAAAATTGATTTTTGATTTAAAATAGTTGTCATTAAAAGTATATTCTTCATATATTTCTTTGGGCACAAGTTTTACTGAGGTTACTCCTTCATGTGAAGACTTTTTCCTTCGATGAGGATTTTGCCCTAGCTCCTATCAAGGTGTCTGATCTCAAATTGTAATTGCCATCTTTGATTATTTCGACGCATTTATTTCTGAGGACGTTAAACTAAAAACAAAATATAGTGTAAAAAAACAATAAATAAAATATGTATTAAATAATGCCTGTGTGCAAAAGTTAGTCAAAGTTCAATATGGTTAATATGGATGTTTCCAACAATACTCTTTATGAATGTTAAATGAAGTATTTTAGGTCATTTTATCTACTTATCTCACTATTTATTTAAGTTAAAATAAAATTATATTAACTTAGTTAAAATTCTATGCTGCATTATTACACTACAAATGAATCTAAACATGTCTACTAGACCGCTAGCAGAGTTCTCCACATACTCATGAAAACATCACACTGGATTATCAAGTGAAAAATCGGCCAAATTCGAAAAAACTCATTGTAAATTATATTCGTATATTTACATTGAATATAGTAAAAATACAAAATATTAGTAGTAATAATGTAATATTACAATGTAAAAAGTAACAATACATCGTAAAATGAAAATATACGCAGATCCACTTTTTTGTGTGCATGTGTAATTTAACAAAAACGGTGTACCAAATTCAATTTTTGAAGGACAGAGGACCCCGTTTTAGCAAAAAATGTTGATCTTGTTTTTTATTTACTTTGATAAAAGGAATCAGTCCTGAAAATTTATCGCAACATCGCTGTTACGCCCTGTATAGAGTCTGTCGATGTTCGCTTCGATTTCGAGGAAATCCGGCGAGATGTTGAAGGAATTACCGGTTGGGTTCGGGGATAAATCTGCATAATTCGCTGAAATTACGAACTCGTTTCAAAATTAACAGCGATTTTTGCACGCGTTATAACAACAATCCCGACTCGCCAGAGGACACCAGCAGTAAGATAATGATCGGGTGAACCAGCGGACCGATCGGCTCACAAAGCGCCGTCGATATCGACGTTTGGGTTCGGTTTCACTTCCTGCATGCCACAGCGGAGAGCGTATAAACATACTCGACCGACCCCACGGCCGGCAGCTCTCGTAAAATGTGTTTCGTGTAATAAATTTTGCGAATCTTTGAAAAGCTCTACATATTTTGTTTTTATTGTATTTGTAGGACATATTTTAATGTTAGCAAACATTTATCGTACACATATTTCATATTTCAATTCTTCTCGAAATTCTAAACAAAATTCATATAGCACATCATCTTCCTAAACGTATCCGTTTTTGAGATATCGAACTTTGAAAGTACCTAACTTTTTACTACTCTCCTTACAAAAGTAAAAGGAACCCAAATACTGGATATTTATTTTGAATTTAACACAAGGTGGAGGATACAGATATTATACAGGGTGAGTCATTAATAATGGTACACAGCCTAATGGCAGATTGTTAACGTCAAAATATAGCGATTGAGCCAAACATGCCTTAATCAATTGTTGCTCATTTTCGTTCTACAAGGTGTTAAAGTTGAAAAAATATGTTCGATTTTTATCTATATTTTAAGTATGTATGGACCGATTGTTTTGAATTTTTTATCCTTATTCTTTACTGCAACTCGATTCGATTTTTTGCAGCCTACTTTTTTAGTCTACATTTTTTGTGACCCCACAGAAAAATATCAAGCAAGGTCATATCGGGAGACCTAGCTGGCCATTCAATTGTCCCTCTGCGTCCAATCCATTTATTAGGAAAAGTTTCATCTAGATATGCCCGTACCACATGTCCAAATTGTGGAGGAGCCCCATCATGTTGAAACAATATTTGTTCTGCCGGTAAATTGGGGCTGTTATTGTTCGGGAATAATCGTCTAAGCTCCGGAATTCTTGCAAAAGTAATGAATATCGTTCAGAGGTCAAATTTCTGTTTATAAACATAACAAATAATGCCACACCAAACATTTATTTTCTGTGGTCGTTGGGTGTGAAATTCCTCTATCCATTGTGTATTTGGTCTGAGCAATACGTACAGTTGTATCGGTAACAAAATGTAGATTCGTCAGAAAACAATATGTGAGTGACAAAATTGACATTTTCGTTTAATTTATCCATAATAACTAACACAGCTCGATTCTACAATCATAATCGTCTTCACTCAATTCTTGTAACAAATGAATTTTTTTTAACGGAATGTCGACTCATGTTATGATTTAAAGACATCTGTTGTGTCGGATTTATTGGATTTTCCCCCACATCTATCATGACATTCAAAGAATTTTCTTTATTTGTAACGCTTATTGGTCTTCCATTTTTTCGTCGATCTGTAACACTTTTTAGTTTCATGAAAACGCTGTAATGTTTTTGAAACGGTTGATTTAGAAATACGTTCCCGATCGGAGTGCAATTCATGAAAAATATCCACTACTTCGTCACAACTTCGTTTTCTATCACCATATCCTATGATCATTGAAACAAACTTCAATATGTCGAAAATGGTTAATTTAGGTACATGATGTGTTATATGATGTATTTTGTTTAGAATTTCGAGAACAATTGAGATATGGTATAATATAGGTCCAGGGTGTTTCATTAAAGAAAAAGCAACTTTGTTTCGTCTTGACTGTTTGACTGATCCTATATACTTAATTTTTCTTTATTGTAATAGATGTCTTATGATTTTTCGATAGCTATCTTACTTTAGGATATATTCAACCGTTTCCATACGTATCAGCGACCCTGTATATCAACTAGAGCATGTTGACCAGCTGAATATAATTTTCCACTAATATATTGTCTGAAGCTGTCCATTTGGGAATTCTGATAGTGTAACAAAAATAAAAGATAATTAAATGAATATTAAAGAAAGCTGATATGACAGGCTTTGGATCTAACAAGAGACTGATATAATATGGTTACCACATTTAATTAAAGATATAAAACTCAGGGACAACGTCCAACGAAAACCCACCAGATAAGTAACCGTCAAGACCGATATGCAGAACTACATCTATCTGAATGGAGGTCACAAACATGGTCATTTTTGTGACGATGTTCGCAGCTTGTTATCACTCAACAGAGAGCCATGGCTATCCGTTCAAACTCCTCAAAGAGAACTTCAATGAGCCAGAACTTTTTCTCTAACAAAGTGTTTAATTCGTGGAACCACCTGTACAACGATATTGTGACCGCGACAACTGTAGGTTTGTTTTAGAATAACTATAATACGTTCAAAGCGTGTGAACTAATTTTAGTGTGTTTAACTGTTTATTTAATTGTATTTATGTCTTGGTTTTGTACATCTTTTTATGTTCACTTTTATAATCAAAGGTATTTGCATTAGCTGTTTGTATTTTAACTATGTATAATTATTTAGTTTTTTGAACCTCAGTCTTTGTTCAGAGCATAATAGGTTTCCACCTCTATTTATTTCATCAATTTAATAACATAATAATAATAATAATATAAAATAATATAAATCCCAAAATTTCAAAATATTTACCAATGGTTGTATTAAAGTAATCATGTTAAAAGATAAATTATTATTTAAAAATTACCTAGATTACGATTTGTAGAATTTGGTACCTTTTACATAAGTATGAAGATTGTTACTGATGGATTCATATATAAATTGAGTTATACAGAGGAGGTTAAAAGCAGTCAGATCGACCTGTGAAGAAACCATAAAATTGAGTGAAGTTTTCATTCTTATTCACTTTTTATCAAATGAAATTGTCTTTACTGCTACTACTACTAATAATAAAACACATGCGTACAACCAATTGATTTTGAATCAAATGTAATAACTAAACTGCTAAGGTACCTTAGCCAACTGTTTATTGACCTCATAAGAGTCATTTCTGGAATACATCAACATTTCTTAGGATTAATTTAATATTATTTTCAATAGTTTGTATCTGATGAAGAAATATAGATTTCCATAACAAGATATTTAGCTAACTGTAACAGAGGATTATGTCTTACAATCTAACATGAAACATTTCTTCAAACCTATGTCCAGAAACACTTCAGTTTCGAGATACAAATAAGTAAATAAAAAAATATGTATTATTTAAAACTGCAAACGACGCTTGAAGGTACAACTTTTTAGAAATTTGAATAAATGAATAAATAATGAATTTTTCCATTTATCTGGTGCATAAACAGTAACTACACAGCTTTTTAAAACAATTATTAATTTGTTCGTATACCCTAGTGACTAAAATTTTATATAACTATGTCACTCTAAAATAAAAGATTTCTTGTATGTTTGTAGTCAATAACAAACTAGAGCTGCATATCAAAGAATGAGTTTCTTTGTAAAATATTTTTTTATCAAAACATTTTTTATGTAAGATTTGCTTTATGTCCCCAGTTTTTTTTTTGTGAGAAATATTTAGTCCAATAGTGCCTTCAAAAGTTATCAAACCCTCCTTGATTCTTTTAGCGCATTTGATTAACTTTTACTTTTTCTATTACTTTTGACACAACTGAATAGTTGTATTAAAAATTGATTACAAATTTTTATACTGTGATATTTCACCCAAAACCCGCACAAAATTTTTTTTTGTCATGAAAGTTAAGGGCCAATGGTACAATACCTTTCAGCAATAGTGAAATTTTAATTTTTCTTTCTTAATCATTTCCAACTACTTACAAATATCATGTGCATTCATTTTTAAATCCTAATACGCTGATATTTTCTATTAACTACATACATTAATATCTGTAATTATTTTACCTTTATCTTAATTGGTTAATGAGTTTCGCAAAAATTCTATATTTTGAGGCTTCAAACCTTGGAATCTCATTTGAACATACTTATACTGTGTAAGTGCATGCTGAATAAATCTTGTCGCTGATTCATACGAACAGAAAGAAATTAGCCGCAACATTTAGGTCAGTGTCACTAGTATTAATGTCAGAACATATCACGATGTTACAGATCTAAATATGTACCTGATTGTCTGACAGTTAATTTATATTCTTCATTGTGTATTTATGGTACTATATTTAGAAAGAAACAAGTAGCGAGCAATTTGTTTTTGGGATAATCCCTCAAGAATTTTCTAAATAGATAGTGTATTCTTAGTACATTTAAAAAAAAAATTCTATAAACTGATATCTGATATGATAACGAAAGTAAATACAATTTGCAGGAGATTATTTTAACAAAAAATAGGTAACGCGGGTTATGGGGATGGATTTATCCTTAGACAGAAGCGTACGTGTCGGTCCTTAGAAAACGCTACAAGTAATCAGAAATATATGAATGGAAATTTCTTGCTACAATAATAACACAAATTCATAATATTAATAGACTTATTTCATATAAGTTGAAAAAACAAAGAAACAACCGTTAATAAAAAAGAGGACGCGAACAATCAACACCGACGCTTTTCTGATATATCAAGTATTTTTACTAACTTCAGTATGTCGTTTAAATATTTATTATCACAATTTTAGTTTACGTTAAATTAATTATTACACCAAATACATACGATGTGTAGTCTCTAGTCACATAATTCCTTTTAAGAATAATTAAATATTGCTATCTAAATCTAAGAGTCCTTCAAACTTTACTAAAGGATCGAATTCAGAATAATAATGTATTCTAGGAATTATTTCTGAGCATTTACAAGAGGAAATGAGTCTGATTGGATTTAAAGACAAGCTATTAGCTTTTGGTTTGATTGGTTATATTATAATGATGGCAGTAATCTGCCCCATATGTTCAAATTCAGCAGTGTCGAGGAGGGACACCATTAGCTGAAGGAACTGAGATTAATCTGTGATGCTTGTGTATGTCGTCTTACATGTATCTTTCTTTCTTAATGACTGTGGCCTCATTGGTTCATACAACAATTATAGACTTTAAAAACAATTTAAAATCAGAAAATGTTATCATCTTTTACCTACAGGGTGTTACAAACTCTCCAAACACTTTATATTTCTTTACTAAAATATTATTGACTAATTATTTCTTTTGGGTGACTGGAAATATTGTTCAAAATACTGTTTGTTGTGAAAAAGTACACAGAAAAAAATTATTTGTTAATTTTTACTTTTTAAAAATAATGCTTTATTTGTCCAACAGATTTGTCCAGTTACAGGACAATATAACAATTAAGAAGGGTTAAAAGAAATAGAAAAAAGATAAAATTAATTCAATGTTAAATCTTTATATATTTAGATTCTATTAATTTTTCAGAGCATTTTGATACCTTTAACCTCTCTCTACATTAACTTTTAAACTTTCAACTTAATTTTGAGAATTTTGACTAAATTGTGCTATACATTTTGATTTTCTGCCTGTAGATTTATTTATTGTCCTCAAAATAAAACCTTTTTTCACATTTTTAACAGTCCTTTCCTGTTTATGCAGCTTAACTATTGAAATGTTTTTAGGTCTACCGATTCATAGAAAACTTTTAAAGTTTATACACAAATTTGAACTTGGATTGGGATTTCAATACAGTTTATGATGTTTCGAAGGTCTTTTACACATTGCACAAGCTAGTTTGCAGTTCAACAACACATTTAAATCTACAATTTTACAAATTTTTAACGATATATGGATCTGTCATTACTAAAACGTTATATCAAACTTTTTCGATGGTTTAAGTTTAATTCCATTCATAGATTCATACCTGTATATAGGTTCGCTATATTTTAATTTTATACATGATTTTTATTTATGGGTGAAATTCCTTCTCCATCTGTCGATCATCTTGTCAAAATTTTGAATTTTTTAAAATTTGCTTAAACCTGTACACTAGTATCTGGATTTAAGAAATTATTCTTTATTATGATTTTCAACTTTTTTGTATTACATAAATGCATTTTCTCAACTATTTAACTTATAAATTATACATTTTTCTTCGTAGTTTGGACAGCCTGATTATTCTACATTTAAATATATCCTTCATTTTAATCTTTTCTGTGTTCCACATCCCTTTTTTGTTAGTATTCTCTATATTTAAAATAAATATATTTTAATTTTGTTCAAAAACTTACATTTTGTTCTCTTTTTTGTATGGTTTATTTTGTCATAAGAGCAAGTCATAACAATATATTCAAACGTATACCACATATACTTACGTTTAGATAAATACATAATTTGTCCTCGATCCGATATGAATATACCCAAAAAGAAATATAAATAGCTAAATTTATAACTGTTACATATTACAAGTTGAGTTCTTTCCGACAATTAATTGTAAATTAAAAAAATGTTAGTAACATATTTAATACCGAAGTACCTATTTAAGGTTATTCACCAAAATATCGTGAACGACACTGTCAACTCTGTTAATATTACATATCTCGTTTTTACTTCATTTTTTTTGTTTATTAAAATGACATATGAAGTAGGCTTTTCTTTCTGTGTAGTTTTAGTATTTATTTTTACATAAGTGAAGCATCCTCTCCATATTACAAAATTATTTAACAAGGGCTGTCAAAATCGGATATCAACTGCTTTAACTTTAATACTTTATTTTATTGTTAAAAAGACAGTTTATATAGAAATTTAATTTTAACTAATTGGTTTTTTGATATGGATTTTTCAACTATCTAGACTCAATCTGTTTCACAGATCCACCTGAAGTATGAATAACTGTTGTCAGGATCGGTATAGGGAGATACACAAATCTGCGACATTATTTGGGTTATACACTGAAAAAACAATTACTTTCTATTAAAGCAATCGGTTGTTTTGAATGCAGTTAGTTTACATTTATGCTGGTTAAATTGAGTTAAACCAGTTACATTCAATACAAGTCATTTGATTTGTTTGAATTAAAAAAAGAAACAGTTTACAATAGATTTGTCTATAATTAACAAATTAGATTTAATATAACAATTTATGATTTTAGAATATTTGTTAGGCGAATTAAAAGAATACATTTTTAATACAAATTTATATTCGTTTTTATTTCATAAATATTATTTTATATTGGCCTATCAAACGTTACAATTAAACTTTAAAGGGAAATTATTCCAAATATATAATTTCTTAAATGTGAACCAGCTGGTTATAAAAGTTAAATTTTTGTATAGTTTAAAACTATTATTAGTTCAATATTAAAAAATATTATTTAAAAATTACTCCAACCACGTGACCAAGTTATGTTCTCCCCTGACAGTCGTATCTTTGCCATCATGACGACTGTGTGCAAGGTGCCAGTAGTGAATTGTGTAGTTCAGTAGGCTAGTATGGACTATATCAAAAGGTAGTGTTTCTTGTTGTTCTTAGATTATATTCATAATAATAACATGCGCGTATAGTTATTAGTTACAGAGTGCTGGTTCCGTTCGCTCCTAATTAAAATGGATGCAGAATCTGTGGAAGCTAGGGTCAAACAAGTAATAATCGTCAAAAAGTCAGTTTTAGATAAGGATATAGTGTTGCTGTTGTAGTTTCATAAATTTATAATAAAACCCAATTTAAAAATCCGAAAATTATTTTTAATCATTAAACTGTCAACAAGTATGACACGTAGTTTTGAACGATATATTTAAGTCTTAAAATTAATTTTTAGCAAAAATAAAATGTTCGAATAAAAGTATCGTATATACTAGTATGTGCTTTTTCTATTAGTAGGTCTCAACACTATGTACCTTTTCAAATTTAATTATAAACTTATAGTTAGATAAGTTATCTAATTATCAGTTTAATTAAATTTGAGAATGTACATAATTTTGAGACTAATCATGAAAGAAATACGTCCAATATTAGTGTAAAAAACAATTCACTTTTTATAAACCATTGATTTATTAATACTAAAATAACCTATTTTCACTGAAAAACTGTTAGTTCACATTAAGCTAAGATATATTTCTAATAATCTTATGTCATCTACATCTTAAAATATGTAGATTAATAATAAAGATGCGAAATGTAATATTACAGTAAAAATAAATTAACATTCAAATAAGATTTATTACAAAACTATGAACTTATTATTAGTTACTTTTCATACTATATATGCTAGGCAATATCCAAAACTAGGATTAGTTTATGGCAAACGATATTTGTTTAGTCCAAATAAATCCTTTTTTCAGTGTAGACAGATCCTTGCTTCTTTAAATAACACAAGTATTTATTTAAAGTTAATCTTTTGTGAAAATAGTCTAATTTCTAACATTAATTATACAATTACTCTGCAAACAGCTAAAACCATTCGTCAGCAAAATAGGCATTAAGATATACATTCTAGGTTATATCTCACAAAATTTTAATATACCTAAAATATAAAATGTCTAGTCCCGAGTCACACAATTTCATCTATGCATAATTACAGGGTATAGACCAAATCCACCAGTCCTTTATACTTTTCCAAAAGGTCGAAAGATTTGTCTCAAATGGATCAATTGAAAGTTGACAGATAATCTACAACTAATTGGCGGAATTGGTCTGAAAATGGATTTTTTTAGTAACATTATTTCATTTCTGCACCGAATGGTGGTTGGAGTTTATCAAGATAAGATTTCTTGTATGTTATACTTTCCATTTTCCAAATCTTTCAATTTAAGCAGTATTGAGCCCCAAGTCAAAAAGTTCTGTAGGTATAATTAGTAGGAGTGGCTGTTGCTTGTCTAGCTGATGAATAGAAAATCAAACCTTACGCAACAAACCAGCCCGATAACCGTTAAAGTAAATAAACACTCTCCAGCCAGAGTAAACACGACCAGTGTACCTACTTAAGTGCACAAAGTCGGAAGTGAAGCCTTACTACCGCATAATCTCTAATTACTAACCAACATTATAATCTAATTTATATTTGCACAAGTAATAACGGTTAAATATGTTCACTGTTTGCAGCGATGAGTATCTCGTTATTCGTTAAGGCGCATACACACCAAACCCTAAAATATCCACAAACAAAGATTCTGTAGGCTTGTAGTAGAGATCGTAAAAATCGTGGAATGTTGATAAATGCAAAAAAGGAGAAAGTATTACCTGAAGGAGCTCCACGAATATGTCGCCCATTATATCATTTGCATAAAATCGTATGGTCACACGATTTTGTACGTGTTGTTTCATACACATGTATGTATTTTTTTGTAGAACACCACATTTTATACAGGGTGCTTATAAACGTATGTCCGCAAATGATTCGTTTTCCGAGATACGGGGTGTCAAAGTTTTACTTAAAAACTGACGATGTAATTTATTGCTCTGAAACCGGTCGAGATGTGCAAATGAAATTTGGTGGGTTTTAAGAGGTAGTTATTGCGCATTTTTTGACACGCAATTAAGAATTTTATGTTCATCATTGGCGCGCGTACGGGTAATAATCTCAATTTTTTTAAAGAAAAAAATGGTACGCCACTGAGATATTACAAATTAAAAATAATTTTTGAATTCCTCGTTCAATTTGTGACAAAAAATCTCACTGGCCTTTTCTTCGTATGGGGCGCCGTTTTGATGCAAAAAAAAAATAAAAACATCTTAACGCGTATTTTGTATTTCTTGGAAAGCAGAAAATTATGCATCCAAATATGACATTGACCGTGACTTCAAGGTCAGTTCAAGGTCAAATGTTGTTTTTTTTACTGTAATTTTTTATTTTTAACTATGGTATCAGAGAGCGTGACAGTATTTGAGTAGATGGTACTCCTTAGTGACCTTGATCTTGAGGTCTAGGTAGAAAGAACATGTCAAGGTCATATCGGTCTTTGGAATAGCGACCCCTCATTTCGATGATCGAAATAAGAGAGCGTAGAGTTCTACATGTTATTATGATTTTAAACGTGAAATTAAGGTCAATGATCAAGGTCAGGTAGAGGTCAAGGGTTTCATAGACTAATTCGATCATCTGCGACCACTAAAAAATTGTGAGTCCCTTCTATTCCATCGTCGAAAATAAAAAAATGTCAGCAGGAATAATAACTTTATTGCCGTTAACAACAACCGCCAAAAGTTTTTTTTACCGTATTATTCATAAACGCAAAATTTGAATTACATTGTTGTGTAGGGATGACTATTAAGAAAATTACATAAAACTCCGTTGTATTATTTCAACACAATAATGTTGAGCTTGTCAAGCGTCGACTTTCTTTTTTGCTGTATAGATTTTGAAAAACGAAAAGAACTTGTCGATGAGTTTTCTTCTTAATAAATTATGGATATCGGTTTACGTACATCACTTCAACTGCTCTCGAAGCAACAACGAACCAACTTTGGTCTGTACATTCTTTTACAAGGAAACACTGCGCCAGATCCGAAGCCTCACAGACACACCAATTTACATATAAATCAAAACAAAACACTGCTTCACGGGCGACTACTTACCAGATCATGATACGCCTCACCTAGGCATTGGTCGCTTTTGTTTTACGGTAAGTGAACTAATTGGGGGAATTATCCCCGTTAAAAGATTTCGATGCGTATTAACGGTTAAAAGCACCCGGAGAACCTCTTCATCAATTAACGGCGATCCACCGGTGGTGCTGCAAGTGTTACTGTAATAAATCTGCGGCCGAGTGTGGTAATAATAACCGGGTATGCTTTATTACCGTCGTTGTTTCTCGTTTTAAATACTATAATTCTACGCCGGGTTCAATAACCATTTCGGTTGCACGTCCCGGTGGATTAGCGAAGTGCGAAAGGGTAATTAATAAACGCCTCTATAGCTGTCGTGATCCGAGGAACGCGTTGATTTGCATAGAGTATAATTCACGTCGACCAGGCGAAAGTGACTGAGAGTTATGGTGAATCGTCGAAGACGTGTCTGACAAATCTCGGTCATTTTTCACTATTTTAAAACGTAGTAGCTACTCTTCTAATTAAAGTAGAAAAAAGGATGCTTCGTTAAGGATAGAAAAACATGTCAAAGCGTTTAATAAAAAAAAAATTGCTGGGTGAACACGACTTCATACTATAAGCTACAAGTTCATCACGAGAATTATTCAAATGTTTTGTATTTTTTATGTAACAGGTTTTACAGTTTGACAATGTAGGTCTTTTCTTAAAGTACCATAGTTTTTCCGGTTCTTATCTTAGCCTTAGAGGAATCTTTAATATGCCATTGTTGTTCTCTGGTTATGCTCTGTGAGGGTGGACCCGCTATCAGAACCCTTATGCCCACTCTGATGTTAATTTCGGTTTGTTGCTTTTAAGGCAGCTAAGGTATAAGATAATAAATACTTAATAAAAATAAAGACTGATATAATTGGACTTAAGAATATTGACAATTATTTTTTAAAGCGCCTATACTGCCCTTTTTAGGTATAGATATTACTGAAAATATGAATTGTAAAAAATATTCCGTGGGATAGATTATTGAAACTGAAATAGATGATCAAGAAACGTATTTTAAAGACACAAAAAGTATAAAAAGAGATTTAAAATTTCTTAAAATATAGTAAACTATGTTCTTGAATATTTTTAAGATGGACTGTGATGCAGGGTTAACTCTGTATACTACTACCATTGACTACATTGAGCGAGATTTTGAAAAGTGTTTGTCTTTTGCACCTTTTATCTTTATAATCTGTTCTAAATTTGGATCTAATATCGTTCATTGTTTTTAAAAAACTACTATCTCTTTTTTTTGCATAAAACTGAATTCCTCATCAAAAGTTGCTGTTTGGTAGATTATTTCTATTCTTTCAGAAAGTCGAAATTAAGTAGCACTTTACTAACAAATTAGGACGTGCAAAATAGAGTTGTAAACAAATTGTCCCAGAGTCAGGCAAAAGCCGCTCGGGAATTTGCTCGTTGTGCATTAAATAGAGCTTATTATTACGGTAATTGTAAAAAAGAGTAATCACCTCTTTAAAAATTAAAATCATTGTGCAGAAAAATATGCGATCAGTACGTAAAAGAACAAGAAAGGCTGCAACAATTATATGAAGAAGCATTAATTGATGAGGAAGGTGACAATGATAGAAGATGATTACTCAGATGCTGACAGAGCAGTGTGAGTTTAGTGATTATCATTTGGAAATAGAGCAGGAGCACGCCCTTGGGCGCAGCCTAGTGATGGGTCACATGAAGGAGAGCGTTGTCTGTACATACTTACCACGCCAAATAAAGCAGCTCACTGCCCGGATTATTGGCACAGAACTGAAAGAACCCACGACTGTGGTGGAACCTAAACGGGGTAGATGCGGTTTTTGTAGAGATTGCAAAACGCGATTTTCATGCAAACTTTGCCAAACACTCATTTGTTTAGAACATTATGTAAATTTTTGCCCAATCTTAGCGAAAATATACAAAACTAACGGCAATATAGAATTTTTTTAAAAACGTATGCAATTTGTCACTATTTTTGTATTTGTTTTCGATATATTACCTTTTATATATATTATTATTTCTGCTCAAATTGATGTATTATTAGTTAGAAAACAATATGAGTTTTCAGTTTGTGTTTGTTTAGGTTCTCTCAGACCCAATCCCGTGAGTTTAAATAAAGGGTTAAACTTTTATTTTCAGAAAGTTTTGATAGTTCATGTAATAAACGCGCTAGCAGCACTACCAGCAATCTGCACGCAGAAGGAGCGCCGGTCTCGGGCATGCGCGTGAACGTCGCTCTCGGTACCGAGCGAGATTTTTTACTTGAACGTTTCCATGGAGCAACAATTTTATGGTCAGTTGAATCGGCATTTAGCACACGTGTTGGTCATTGGATTGACCATCTTTTCCATAAATTTCATCAACATCCATAGCTTTTTCCAATAATAATGCGCAATTTTCGAAAACTGATATTTCCGCGTTCGACCTTTATTTTACAGTTAACAAATTAGTGAAAAATGGCTCTAGGCACCTTAAATTGTAGGTAATTTAATTGCCTACAACATAAAATAACTAATATTCAAATAGGTCGTCTAGATTTTCGTGGACAGTAAAAAAGTAACTTCTTTCGAGTTAATTTTTTGATATTATCATTCTTTCCCGTTATAAAGTACAATGAAACCAGTAATTTTTACAAGTTTTCAGGTCTTAAGATCTAATTCGACTGGAGTATATCAAATTGCTTATTACTCAATTATATGAAATATCCTTGCTATATACCACCAAATATTGAAAGTAAATAATGATAGAATAATGGAAGCAGATAAACATAAAGTAAATAAATAAATAAATAAGTTGTATAATATATGTATTTAATAAATAAAACTACTTTTTAGAAACTTTTTCGTTTTTTAAAGTGAAAACAGATTGTTTTTCGAAAAGTTAACTAACTGAACTGCGTGGTTTAGTGATGTCTATCTTTAATTTGTCTTCATTTCTGAGCGTGAGATTTTTGGTTAGGCAAACCAAACGCATAAAATAACTCTCACTCATTCTTTTGTCGTGAGGATTTGTTTCATTAATTTAACATTTTTTTCATATTTAGCGAAATAATCAAATTACAAAAAAATAATCCTACTTATTCTTCCATTCAGAGTGCAATTTGTACCTACAAATTGCACTCTGCCGGAACCGATGCTAGCAGAAACTTTTCCAGTGTCAGCAATAACTCCCTGGAAGAAGCTGCTATTTATTGCACACATTTTTCCTCTCGGCCGCTTAAGCATTTCCGATCAAATTAAATCTTGACTCTATCCAAGCCGTACCACATAAAACTACGATATCGTACCGTGTACTCCTGAATAAATGGGAGCCGTATTTCAAATTTCATATTTGTCATGCGGCCGTAATGGTGAAAAATGGCACGGGCACTGGAACATTACCATATAGCTGTCGCAGATGTTGGGCAGCCCGTGCCGTGTTCGCGGCCCAGACACTTCCGCGTTCGCGGACGCTGTCCAGCGGGCTGACGGAGTTAATGGTCTCAGCTGGAAGGCCAGTTTTCAATTTATATGCTTGCGTATGGTTTTTGTATGATCTGGCGGAATGAAAGTCAAGTTGTTTGTGTTTAATTAGGCGTGATTTAATGATGCCGGTTGCGTTGGATTTATTAAAAATTGCATACGTACGTACAATTTACGATATATAAATTGCAGTTTCATTTTCTGATACAACGCTGATGTTATGCCAAGTTATTCGATGGTCTATAATTTAAGCTTTTCATGGATTCTGCTGCCACGACATGAGGACATTTTTATATGGATTTAATTTCTGCTATACATATGACATCTGGGGAAATGTGATTAGGAAAATTATATATTTGGAAAAATTAAAATTATGAAAAGATAGCGAAAAATTTGGTTGCTAAATTTGCCATGGTGGATTAAAAAGCATCAATAAACCTTAACATTGAGGGTAGCAAAAACTAAAGAATTAGGTAGAAAGTGTTAGACAGTTAGACGTAGATATAGCGGTCGTAAACAGTTGAAGATAACTGTATACTTATAATTAATTTTAAATAAACAAAACATTCACTATCCTCACAACTCAGGGTCTGGTTGTCATCAGGAACGACCTCTGGCACTCACATTCTAAGCCCATTCCCTTTTTCAGAAATGAAAAGAAACAATCCATGAGTACCCAAGCATACCATCATATGCCTTAAGCATAACTTCTCCAACTTAAATCAATTGCTACTGTTCAGATATACTTGCAGTTGACTCTATTCAAAACATTTTTTACTGATATTGCTTGCCAAATCGTTCAACTATTTGTCATAGACCAGGAAAATAAGCTGGGAAATTACCATTTGGCGACTTTTTTTTTTCGGTAAGCTGAATTTATCACTACAGATGCTAAATATTATGTACAATAACATATTAATTTCCACAGTCATAAAAATGGGGGAAGATTGTTTACAGGGTGGTTAATTGTACCTATAATTTTTACGTAAATTCACGTTTTTCGCTTATAACTTTTTTCCGTTCATTTCCACGAGAAAACAGTAAAGTACTTTTTTTCTTCAAAAGACCTACAAAACTAGCCCTCGAGCGTAAAAAAATATTGATTAGATCAAATTTTATAAACAGAGGAAGTTTATTTATGACTTTTCAATTAAACATTTATAAACTGCGTTATTATTACCAGATCGTTTTGGCATCGCATTCCTTATCACTGTCTAAAAACTCACACGAAATCTGAGTTAATAGACAGTGATAAGGACTGAGAAGATGCGGTGCCAAAACATTCTGGTAATAATAGTGCAGTATATAAATGTTTAATTTAAAAGTCATAAATAAACTTGTTCTGTTTATAAGTTTTGATCTAATTAATATTTTTTTACGCTCGAGGGCTAGTTTTGTAGGTCTTTTGAAGACGAAAAAAATGTACTTAACTGTTTTCTCGTGGAAATGAACGGAAAAATATTATAAGCGAAAAACGTGAATTTACGTAAAAATTATACAATTAACCACCCTGTAAACAATCTTTCCCCCATGGTTATGACTGTGGAAACTAATATGTTATTGTACATAATATTTAGCATCTATAATGATAAATTCAGCTTGCCGAAACAAAAAGTCGCGTCCAACTCTATATTTCCTGGACTAGTCAATCATTAGACCAACAATGAAAATCGACCAGACCATCTTTGTACAACCAACAATGGCTGAATCAGCGTAGTACTGAGATATTTCGTGGCCAGACGCATCTGTACCAAAACCAGACTGTATCACCGCAGATATCCCCCGTGTCACAGCAGCTAACGAACGAACTGTATCATGCGCAGATGACAGCCCTAGGATACCCCATACCTCAGAACTAAACCGTATCACCGCAGCTAAAACGGTCCTTCATAACAACTCACAACAGAAAAATAATAGGCAGATCTAGTCAGCAAGACATTGTTACCCATTTTCACAATTGTTTCATCTAAATAGTACAGAACAGTCAATTAATAATTAGTAAGCATGCTAAGGTAGGTACTAAGTGATAACTTTTCTTATAATTCACAAATACAAGAACTGCAATTATCTAGCCCTCTTATTAACACTTTATTTAAAAGCACATACGAGTACAAACACATTCTTCACGTTCTCCTATAAAAATGAGGTCTGTCACAATATAGGAATCGTATTAGAATTCTACTGAAAGCAGAGAAGAATGAATACATTCATTAACAATGTGTACGTTATCGTCACACTTCGGCTAGGCGGTTTATCAGCTCTTTCAGTGTCTTTAGTTAAGATAAATACCTAATTACGTCCCTAACAAAAGTTTTCGTCAGCTTCTGTAAGAGTGTAAATAGTCACAGCATGGAATCAAATTAGGGAATGGGTTAATAATAAGGCTGCAATAAGTTACTCAAATACTAGCAGGCAGTATGGCAAGACGTTCATCAGACAACCATCAAGAAAGAAAACTGAAGAACTGATATTATTAATCAGGAATCAGTAACAGGTTTCCTCATAGGACATTTCACTCTGAGAGAACACCTGAACAGAATTGAACTGTATGACGGATGTCTAGAAAACAAACCTTGCCATAAGGTAATAGAAAGATCATATCCTTTGCGAGCATCAGATCACAAAGCATAGGTTCTTTATGCACAACCAAAATAAAATTGAAACCATAAGATTATAGAACTTAATCCATGAGAGGTTGCACTAGTGCAACTACCGAACTATTGGAATTAGTAAAGATTGAGAATGAGATCTACGAGGTTGTTTATAGACGGCTTTCACAAAAAGGATTTATGACTTTTCGACTAGTTTTTTCATCTTGGGATAAACCGTATATTGTCATAAATTTTGAGCGTTTTGTATTTGGAAAACGAAACGAAATATTTTTATTAGCTTATGTTATATAATTCGCCATCAAACACTTTAATCAAACACTCAATTTTTAATCAGAATACAAGGTAATTAACTACGTTATTTACTGAAACTAATCTGTGTGTGAAAATGAAAATTATTATGAAAGTGAATCTCAAGTCAAAAGCTTCCTTAAATAACTACATCTTTGAATAACCATGACACCTTTAGGAAGCCATTAAAAGTTAATTGTTCACATAAACCTTTTCATGTTTTATTTGACAGCTAAAATTTCTCTAGCCTTAATCTGTGACAAATATGAAAGTTTCAATTGACACATAGCCATACGACCAGTAGTTTTGTTTGAAACAATAATTTTATTTTCTTCGCGTTGGCAATTAAATTCTGCTAAAATTAAAAATTACTAAAATAATAAGATCAAGACTACGCTAAAACGTAACATTTTGTTTTACCGATTCATGATTGGTGTATTTTTTCACGTTTCATTCAACCAATCAGCGATCGGATTATCTCGAGTGCAGACGCAATGGTTCGTTACTGTTTATTATAAACGAATCAGTATACCCGATGACGCTAACCTGACATTTGTGTATTTTTCACTAACGTCCGTGCCCGTGTCTGTTTTCGTTTGAGTTCATTTGCTGTCATCGTTTTATTGTTTCTTTTGCTTTAATATCTTTAAATCGAACATATTTTAAATCAATCAGTTGTTTTCACAGCAAAACTTTTGGCATTTTGTCTAATTACTGGTAATTTATAACAGAAACATCGAAGAATTAGAAACAACAATTATTCCCAGCAACTGCAAAATATGTATGAAAATTATGTATTATTATCATTGCACATTAATTAATACGGGGGAACTTAGAAATGTTGTACGTTCAGAGAATGAATTCCAGACACTTTACCGTACGTCGCTCATGTAAAATGTAATCCAGTGGTTGGTTGTATAGGGTGACACTTAAGTTGAAAGGACAAGAAAACACCACAACTTTCCAGGAAGGGTTTTAATAACAATAAAAACAAAACAATGGTAACAGAACAGACTCCAACAAACATTATTAATTCATTTACACGCGACAGCGTACCAAGATCAGGGAATGCGAGATTCATAGAAAAATTTGGAAAGACTTTATCCATTATTACATTAACCCGAGACTCTAAAACTAAGTAGACTGCTCAATGTGAAACCCAAGGAGGAACTACCTTTTTTCGGAGATCTCTCCTGAATTCGACACCTCGCTTCGACACGCCCATTTCTTGGGTCCAGACGTTTCTGTTCTTATCTTACTGGCGGGAACCCTGAATATCGGGACGCTTTGGCACAACTATACCATGTTAATAGTTATCTAATTGACTGAATTTACAATTGTATGAATAATTCTGTGACTACCTGGACTTACAAGTAACCCTACACCTTTCTCTTGTGACTCCGTATAGCAACACGGGACAGATTAGTCAATCTCATTTAATCTATTCTTATAGCTTGGAAAATCCGCCTAAAAACCAGGAATTTGATCTATTATTATTTTCCTCACAACATTCTAATAACTTATTTAAATATCTTTGTATTCCTACGTGTTTTCGAATGCATTTCGCGCGTTATTAGAAATATCGATTTTTTTCCCTTTACATGGGCTAAACCGTGGCAAACAGATGCCTAACACATGGCCCCTACGGTGTAAGTCAACTTGCTAAATTTCATGAGGCCTTGTCCGAAGGACGGCTTTGTAAATTTATTACTCCCGGTGACAAAAGGCACTAGTCTCTCGACGACTTTATGGCGACGCTAAACCTACTTGAAAACCCTTAACTTTTCAATAATTATTGTTTACTGAAATATTTTACTGTATTAGTTGGTCCATCCGTTCCCAGAACTAACAAATAAACTACCACGCGTCCCGCCTTTTGTTACAGCATCAATTAAAAATTTGAAATTTGTTCATTAACAAGTGAAGTTTGATAGTTTTCTCCTTTTAATAAAGTTAAAAGAATTTCAACGAAAAAACAGAAGTATGTTTCGGTATCTAATACTAAATTATATGTATTGTTTATGTCAATAAATTTTAATAACAGTTGTATTTAATTACATGCAATCCTTTCAACCACTCCACTGAGGTTTAGGGATTTTCTATTTATATTACCAACCGTGAATTGTTGGTTGCCTATGCTTGACGGTAACGTGGCTTGTAAATATTTATGAATGGTTTGTGCACAATGTAGGTAGTCAAAAATGTAGTTTCAGAAAATATATTTAAGTTAGGTTACACTCAAAAATTGAAATGGTAAAAGTTGTGGAGATGCCAAAACATTCCTAATTTATAAATTCAAAGAATATCACAATCAAATAAATCAAATTCTGTAAACAAGACATTTTTATTTCAATTAATTTTTCTTTACATGCACCTTTTAATTGGGATGAACCTAGTTTTTATAATATTGAAGACGTTAGTTTTTTATACTTTTATCCTTCTCTTTTTCTTTTTATTGATGTTTAATCTTGAATATTTATATACAGTTTTTTAATGAGAAGTAGAATATTCATATCCAATATCTATTATAGTTAATATTTTTTGTATTATTTATAATGCATACTTTATTTCAGTTTTTTCTCACAGTTCCTAGAACAGGCATAGAAACCGATATTAAATTGTAGCTATATTTTATCCGATTTAATACATCGTTGTTTGGAATCAATTTTGTTAACCTCACTCTTAACCTTTAAAAAAATATATTGGAAAACATGACGGAGATCACTGTTATAAATAAAATTATCAGTCGATTAATTCAATCGAATAATCACATACGAAACGTGACTGACACATATAGATTTCACCACAAAACTAGTTAAGCCATTACAAGTTTTTACTGGAGTTTGAAACTACTTCGTAGCACGCTTTAACGTGTCAAACTTCTTTCAAATTGTAAACAACGGCCGCTTTTTGCCTAGCCACGGTCGTTTACGAACAAAGTGTATCATTTTACTCCAAGCCGCTTTCTCTTGAGCCTTTTGATATAAATATCGAGCCGCCGCGCCGCCGAGTCAAAAGCTGCGTCAAAAATGCGGGAAAAAATAAACGAAGTAGGAAGTGCATGGGTTTTTGTGCTAATAACATCTGAAAGCCAGACAAAATGAGAACCAGACTGAATAAGTGGAATGCCGTTTCTGTTTCCATAAGTTCTCGAAAGTCGTTATGTAATTATACACATGTCGATACTGAGAGACTAAATTACAGTTAATTACCGAGAATGCAGCAGTGTTGAACACAAATAATTTTCTGCTCTGCTTTGTATATGTCATATTAATTTCCTGAGTGAAATCATTTAAAAGAAAAGCTGCAGCAACGGTTAAGAACTAGTAGATAAAAATATATCAAGAAAATTGTTGCAATTATAAGTAACGGTGCCCATTAAGAAAGTACCTACTTACTATCTGGTGCCTCAGAGACTACTAAAGATAGAATAAAGCTGTAGACACGTTTCCGAGTTCAATTTTCAACGAAAATTCAAATGTCAGATTAGATATTTTAAGTTTTCATCTGTTTTCGAGTTACATTGCGATTTTCATTTTCTTAGTAATTCCGACTATACAGTGTAGGAAAGCGCCGATAGTCTATCACAAGTTACGTGAGAGCGATAAAGTAAGACATAGAAATCCATGCGATAGAGAAGGATGGCTATAATGAAGGCGTATCATAGTCAAGGCCCATTTCGCCCTTCCACAAATAAGAAGTGGATCTTATTTGTGGAAGGGCGAAACGGGTGGTAAACAACTTATTGTCACGACTTTTTTCAACAAAAAATTAAGAATATATAAGTTTATACAGATTTTGTTTCTGTATAAAGTTATTGTCTTTCAAAATTATAATTTATTTATTTTTTTAAAGACAATATTCATAGTTTTAAATATATTTTAATGAAATATGATGTGGCTTAAGTTTGGTAGTAGTCGAATATAAATATGAACTTATTTTTTACTTAAATACCTTGAACAGTCTTAATATTTGCCAGTTATTTTTATTAGTAGTGATTTTAAGAAAATGCAGCGTTTTTTGAAACGCTGCATTGTTTACTTTTAAAAATTTATATATTTGTGACGTGTATTGCTAAAATGTACAGTTTCAGAGAAAAATAGAATTCAATTTTTTACTATAATCATCAGTTACCGACAGAGACAGTTACAAGGATTTGGGTATGTTTGATATAAGTAAATTTTACTTGCTTGCCAAATTTGCTATTTTTTACGATTTATTTCAATTTACCCGCATTAAAGAAACGTCAGACTAGGATATATCAGAAATGCCAGCTAAGGGTTAATAATAGAAATATGGCTTGTAAGAAATAAAACATTTTTTCAAGTGTTATTAGAGACTCCCATGTCTTAGTTAACAAATAAGATGATAATATATTATAAAAAAACAGTATTATATTGAACTGAATTATCTTAAAAATAAATAAAACTACTTAATAAAAATTATTAAGTAGAATCTATTCGACGCAAACTTTAGATAGCGCTGGGATCAAAAGATATTTTGTGATCAGATTTAAATTCTAAACAAATTTTGTTAAAAATATAAAGCTTAAGATTGAACTGAATAATTATTTACTGTTTTAAACAATAATAGAACTTAAGGTGATAATATTGCCAGAAACAACTACTCCAAGGTCTTATATGCCCTTAATTATGACAGAAAATGGCTGAAATCGACTTATGTTCTTTCTGACATTTTGTAGTTTCTTTGAGGTCTTGGGCAGTTAGTAGGGATCTAAGCAACTTGATCTTTCGTCGGTTGCAGTTTACTAGCATACTGATGAGGGCTAACAAATCGGAAACCGGTATAGGGCTGGTGTGTTTGGCTCAGTTGTATTTAGTGACAATGCTGATGTAGCTCTTTTGTTTGTAATAGAACTGAAAGTTTCAGTTCTTAAAATGAGTGTATAATTGTTATTTCTTGTGACTGATGTACTGAACCACATAATACACATTGTAATAAATATTAAAATATGTTTTTAAACTGAGATTTTATTGTATGACATAGTAACTCAATTCACATTTGCACCTTGAAGGTTATTATGGGTTTCAACAATTTTTAACTCGATTATGAAAGAATTTTCTTAAAAAAGAAGAGGGATGTCACTTTGGTAAGAATCAACTTGTAGTCTTACTTGACATCGCCTGAGAGCTCTATCAAAATTGCAATTGTTACATACTTTTATAAAAATTAATTATAATTGCACGATGATGTGAAGTAATATCGTTCACGAAACCAGTAGCAGTATTTAAAGAATTTGTGGGCTACCTAAGTCTTCCTTTTTTTAATCTTTTATGAATATCTACTTAGATGGAATTGAACTGTCTGTGGTAGAGAGAAAATGTCATCAAAACTGAATACATGAAGCTAAAATTTGAACGAAACAGAGGAAGCAAGTCAAATAAAGCTGTTTATGTAAAAAGCGTTAAATTTCCGCTATGAATCGTTTGGTTTCCGATTGCCGTTCTTGCTAACTCCACTCATGTTTTTCCTAGCGTAGTTGCGCATGATTTGATTTATATCCTTCGTACAATTGCGGTTTCTATTTTGTAACTAATTATATGAAATATGCCTCAACCGAGTCGTTTATTATGGCAAAAATGTAGATAAACTGTCGTTTCATCGACCCACGAAGAGATATTTTTAATTAATGCTCAGCCCACGGGACATATTTATGACTTCATTAAATTAAACTGCGATATTTTATGCATTCATTGTATGCACGATTTCGCGCTCAATTCCTGAGTTTGATTTCAAATTGGCTGGCAATAAACTTGCCGAAAGCGTTTCTTCGGGGAACTGCCAAATGTATTTAAGAGTAAAGGAAAAAATTATACTTGGCTTGCGTTCAATTCTATTTTGTCTGTAATTATTTACTTAAGGCATTAGTAGTTTGTTTGTTCAATTGAGTGTTTTGCTAAATTAAAAAGGAAAAGGTATTTAAAAATCGCCAGAGGAATCAATTATCTAAAGGTTGCGTTTTCTAAATTTACTTTTGCGCAACGAACGATATCTTACATTGAGAAAATTTATTTTTCAACTGTACAATTTAAGATTCTTGAGATGTACAATTCTTTTTTTTTTTCTAATAATAAAAAGTTTTATTTATACATGACAGTATTACAGTATGGTATTTTTTTGTTTCAGGTTAGTCCCCACATTTACCACTAGGCCGAAATGTCGTAAGTTTGTTTAGATAATCAGAAATTATGATTGCTTTTAATATTATCTTATTGCCATTACGTATATTTTTAATTTTTTTTTCATTTAATACACTGTTCAACGAGTAGTACTCCTGTAGTTTATTGTCTGAAGTCATTTATTTGGACCTAGTTTTTGTTTTTTTTATTTATTTGTTGGGTATTTTTCCACCTACGAACAAATAAAAAAAAATAATGAAATAAACCCTATCGCCAAAAGGATAAATAAAGAGTTATTTATAACACCTTAATAAACAGTAAAAACGAATCAAGTGTTATTGCCTCTAATAATTATATGGCTATTGCCATTATTTTTCGTTTAACAATCCAAGAAATCAATAAATTAGACTTTTTCCTACACATTCCTATAATTTTTAAAATATATTTAATCAACCGTGAAGCGTTTTTACAATCTTGACATTCCTCTTTTATATTTCTTTTGTTTCACTGTTTTCATTATATAAAAAAATCTGCTGAAGTGGTTACCATAGACATCAAAGCTAGGAAATTCTTGTACATGATTTCATCACAAATTTGGGGTAAAATAGATATAATAAACGTGAGTCTGTTATTCTACGTGGTTCAGAATTTCATAAGTAGGTAACTCTGAGAAAAGGAAAGTTATTTACATACATATTTAGTTACACACAATAATGTTAATCTGTCACCAGGAATTGGTGAATGGGTGGCAGTACAATGTAGAATGCGCTGAAGCGTACACAACTTATTGCCATTTAATAGTTTAAAAATATGTATTTAATAAATTTACTGAGGTGTTGGTGACTATTTTTTAAGTGTAATAAGTTGATAAATACAAACAGTTGGTATTAATATATAACAGGGTGTTATTTGACGCATTTAAATAAGACTTTTTATGTGAGTTCTTAAAGCTCAATAATTTTTGGCATATATTTAAAAAATGAATAAAGGACCCCGCACAAATCTTATGGAAATTGGGTCCCGGTCAAATTCGCTGAATTTTTGATATGTGATAGAGTTCATCATACTGGTCAATTGTCTCAATGGCCACAAAGCTCAAAAATGGATAGTTTGGCCGGTACAGAGCTTTAAAGCTCCGAATATCCTCCACGGATTTATGTATATGCGCAGTGTGTATAGACTTTTGAAATAGCCTATTTCATTTTTTTTATTATCTAGGTTTATATTTTTGAGGTTGCTGAATTCAGATCTGTTGTTAGATTTTCAAAATTGACAGTTGGCAGCTGTCAAATAGCTGTCAATGTGCTATAATAAAGCCAAAAACTTGTTTTTTTATGTTTTATCTTTCTTTTTTTTTAGTTCGATAAGTTCAAAGACGATATCAAATCAATAACAATGACTATCGGCAGCTGTCATTTAGCTGTCAACAATTCTTCAAAGTCCGGTAATAAAGTCAAAAAATTATTTTTTGTTTATAACTTCAAGTTTTTTAGATAAGTGAATATAAATATGATATAAAATTATGTAGTCATCAGCTTACAGCTGTCAACAAGCTGTCAACTAACTGTCAAAATGCAATAATAGAGCAAGTAACTTATTTTTTGTGCTTAACTTTGTGGATAAGAAATCAAACATGATATAAGTTTATGACATCACTTTTGAACTCAGTGATCTAAGCAACTTAAAGCTTTTTAAAAAAAGTAACTTTTTGACTTTATTATTGCATTTTGACAGTTAGTTGACAGCTTGTTGACAGCTGTAAGCTGATGACTACATAATTTTATATCATATTTATATTCACTTATCTAAAAAACTTGAAGTTATAAACAAAAAATAATTTTTTGACTTTATTACCGGACTTTGAAGAATTGTTGACAGCTAAATGACAGCTGCCGATAGTCATTGTTATTGATTTGATATCGTCTTTGAACTTATCGAACTAAAAAAAAAGAAAGATAAAACATAAAAAAACAAGTTTTTGGCTTTATTATAGCACATTGACAGCTATTTGACAGCTGCCAACTGTCAATTTTGAAAATCTAACAACAGATCTGAATTCAGCAACCTCAAAAATATAAACCTAGATAATAAAAAAAATGAAATAGGCTATTTCAAAAGTCTATACACACTGCGCATATACATAAATCCGTGGAGGATATTCGGAGCTTTAAAGCTCTGTACCGGCCAAACTATCCATTTTTGAGCTTTGTGGCCATTGAGACAATTGACCAGTATGATGAACTCTATCACATATCAAAAATTCAGCGAATTTGACCGGGACCCAATTTCCATAAGATTTGTGCGGGGTCCTTTTGTCAAATGGTCTAGAGTAGGTATTAGTTGATTTGTCATTTAAAGTATTTTAGACATTTTTATAACCGCTACAAAAATTTCAACATAAAATACTTGTAAGCTCAAACACTATTATTGTAAGCTTTCAAAATATTAATGCTTTTGAATGAAATAAAATAAATTAATGCTTTTTTCTCCATAGTTTTAAAATCACGTCCTGTTTTTTGCCTACGACTGCACTCTTGAAAAATTTACTTTTACAAAAAGTTACGAAGGAAGTGGTTGATACGTAATACACTGCGGGTGTAAGTTATGTCTAGTATTAAAAATGAACCTTTTCAGGAATTAGTTTGAAAAAAATTAATTGAACAATCTGTACGCTTTTTTCCCAGAAAAATTGGAATAAAATGGAAAAATTCGGAAAAATTTACTTTTTAGATTTACAATATATTAGACAAGTCGAAAACCTCGCATTCGTGGGAGATATTTTCCGACTCGATTTTTTTGCATATTCAGGTTCGTGAGATGTTCCTTAACATGAATCAAGATGATGTCGGCCGGAAATCTGGTGCCCATTTGTTTAAACAAACTTTTTTAAAACAAATTGTAAAAATTGGTTTTTTCACTACGGAATTTTTTTTGGCACATTATAAACAAATAAGTTCCTATGCACTATGCCTCTAAAATTGATAGTTTTAAAGTTATAAACAATTTAAGTTGCTAAAAATGCGAAAATGAATGAATGATGATTTTCAACGGCCGATTTCCGGGTTAAAAATTGTTATTTTTGATGTTGTCACGTACCTAAATTAAAATATAGACATCCCCCTACAAGATGCTGAAGAGTTTTTGGAACTCACATTATTTTAAAGCCTTGTTTTTTAATTCGTATTAATTCGTTATTTCGTTTAGCGACTTCAGCTTATTTTCTTTGAATTTAGCATTCTAAGTACTATTACTACTCATAAAATAATGTAAAAATTGATTATTTAAATTTCATAATTTATAATAATTTTATTTATTTAATTCAAAATTGTAAATAGAGTGCCAAAAAAATAAATAAAAAGGCAATAGTATCAAATACATTTGATTTTTATTAAAGAACATTTATTTAATACTGCATATTATTATTATCACACATTTATTCAATCATAAGAATTCTCACACTGTTCTATGTTACATAAATGTACACAAGTGACATAGTTTTTCCTACAAGAACAAGCTTTAGTCTTACAGTTTTTTGTACATTTACATTGTTTTCTTTCTTTAGTAATAAATTTAGGTAATAATTCACCTGTTTCATTTTGATAACCAAAAGCTGTGAAATCCAAATATTGATATTGAGGAAAAATTGAACTTTTCCATATGTACGTTTGTAAAGAAGCTCATAGCGCATTATTCACAATTAAAAAACAAGGCTTTAAAATAATGAGAGTCCCAAAAACTATTCAGCATCTTGTAGGGGGATGTTTAAACTTTAATTTAGGTGCCTGGTAACATAAAAAATAACAATTTTTAATCCGGAAATCGGCCGTTGAACATCGTCATTTTCACATTTTTAGCAATTTAAATTGTTTATAAATTTAAAACTATCAATTTTAGAGGCATAGTGTATAGGAACTTTTTTGTTTATAATGTACCAAAAATCCTAAAGAATTATTGTTTAAAACGACATTGAATTTTACCGACATTTTCTTTTTCTTACTTGTTTCTTTCTGCTGTTTTAGATAAAATTTTATATTTACTTTTTGTTAATTTGTGTTTCACCAATACTTTCACATCTTAATCTCAATCTCATGGACATCTTGATCATAAATACGTATATTTTTGCCAAAATCTGTTATTTTGATACTCATTGAGATTTATTTCAACAAAATATACTTGGAAATATTTTCTATAAGTATTTTTTCTCAGGAGTTTTTATTTTGAAGAGAAAATCGAATTTCTCAAGACATACCGATCTCCCAAGATTCAACAACTAAAACTAATACTATTTTGTTATATAGCCCTGTGACTAAAACTGACACGTTACAGTATTTTAAGATTTACAGAATCAGTGTGTTTCATAATATTTTTCAAACTTATCATATTTATTTAATATTTTAAGAAAAATTGAAAATAAAAAATAATAAATAAAAAAATGAATATGTATATGTATATCGACAATTTAACAAAATATCCTAAAAAATGTTTATTAAAGAAGTAATCGTTAAGAAAAAGTTTTTGAATTCTTTGGAATATTAGTCAATAAACTACAATATACAAGGTGTGTTCCAAAATAAACAGGACATTTTAAAAATAAGAATAAAAAGTTTTTTGAAAAAATAGATTAATTTTATTCAAAATATTCCCCTTCCGACTCAATATAGTAATTTGCACGGTCCAAAAGCATGTCGAATCAGTGTTTTAGGTGGTCGGTTGAGATGTCCTTCAAGAGGTCGGTACATGCCGCTTGGATGGCTTCTAAGTCTACAAATCGTTTTCCTTTCATAAACAAATGCATTTTTCTGAAAAAGTAAAAATCGCTCAATGCCAAATCAGGCGAATACGGGAAATGGTAGACAGTTAAACAGCGATTTTTTCGGTAGGCCAAATGTTCACCAAAATGGATGTTTTTGTGATTGTCAATTCCAATTCCATTAATTTCAATGAAGATTTTGGCTGATCTTTGATAAATCCACGCACAGTTTTGATGCAGTCCTCGGTGATCACGGATTTCAGTTGGTGTTGCTCATCAGTCCCCACAACTGCTTTCAAATCGTGTATACCATAAACATGGTTCATCAATTGAAACGCTTCGGTAAAAATTTTAACAAATATAAAACAAAACTTAACATGAACTCTTTGTTCGATGCTCATTTTTGTACTGATGACACAAACATACTCTCACTTCAGACGCAATAACTTCGCTTCTATTCGTCCAAATGTCATGAAATTTTTATGGATATACATTTTCGAATTTCCAATAGCTGGCCTTACTAGGAATACCTATTTTTGAAAAGTCCTGTTTACTTTGGACCGCACCTTGTATAACGAAATAAACAAAGAAATTTTATTTATAATTACGTGTTCTAAATATCTCCTATACTAGAACATAATTGGAGGTCACGTCTATAATCGAGGGCTCTTTAATTTTATACTTGGAGCCGTTCTAATTTGGGTGTAGAAAATGCTGCAGACTCTCAATTCTTTTCTATTAACACTTTGATTTAATGCACTAATTTATAACACATAACTACATACTAAAAGGATCAGTAACACACTAATTATACGTCGCCCTTCGAGGTAGAGGCTGGTTAGCCTCGTTTATTAAAAACCAGTCGGCCATTAATTCCTCAAAAGATACGCAGCTCACTACCTTTTAAGATAATTTTCTATTTATCTGGGAAGGAATGTTGATACGTATAATTTTCCCAAAATTTATAGCATCCAGTTAACGCAGTTTAGCAGAAACGGATGCAAAGGGAGTTCGATAGTTACAGTGAAATTTACCAATAGTATATCGCAAATTTAACATGTGGTATACGAAATCAATGTTTTATTATGACCTACTGAATGAGGCGATTGCCTATATTATATAATTTTAGATAACAATTTTGAATTGTCGATGTCGATGCATACAAGCACCTGATCAAGTGCTGCGCGTATCAGAAACTATGAAGAAAAAATCACGAATGTTTCTAAATTTTTTATTTAGAGCCACCTGGGTGAGAAAATTGCCGCGGAGTCCTCCGTTGCCTTAAATGACGATGACAGCAAGTACCACTCCTTTCCTGAAGTCGCTGACTAAAGCTAAGAGCGGAAACAATTAACCCACTTTCCAAAAAGTGTTGAAAAAATTCAACATCCAGATAACTTCAAATTCACATTTCTACAAGTCCTTCGGGTTGATATTAACACCTCAGTTTCAGACCTACGACTCCACAAGGACGCAATTTTTCCTGACCAAAAAATCCTAAAACGGTATTCAGCGGAATCTACCTCTACAATTTACAAACACCAATCCTGGGTTCCCGCAGTTATTTAACCAGAGCATAGTACGCCTGGTTAGGGTGTGTACACGACAAAACATTAAGAATTCGCAGTGAAACCACTGCATTTTCTATATTGTACTCATATTACAAAAGCATCAACGAAGCTGATATACCTGAAACCAAATTTTCAAGTTATAATTTCTCCAAAAAATTACCCAAACAGAGGCAATGCCGTCATACACAGTTTCTACCGGTGCTCCACGGACACCGTACACCACGGTGCAGACAGCTTTTTTTTTCAGATACAGCTTCTTTCTTCAACGACTTCAAGGTCTAACATCAAAAAGGAAACGTATGAGATACCTGGAAACTCCTTCAGCAGTAAGCAGCCGACTAAGTTCTAGCACCGATAGTGAAAGCAAATCCAGGTCGATACGATACTTCGGAACCCATTATGAGAATCTACGATTATGTAATGATGCTGATGGGGTAATGAAAGTAGTTGAACTTCACCGAGAGCTAACGAAACCGAGCAAAATTCACATCATGGCGCCTATCGCAGGGCCATGACAAAAGAAAGACATCCGACCTACGTCAATCCGCGAAATGGTGCCAAACAAACAGTTGGCCTAAGTAAATACACGACATCATCCCGTATATGTTTTGTTTCTTTAGCATTCATAGATATTTCAAATAACCCGAAACAATTATTTTATTGTTATATAGCGATTTAAGGCAATTTTACTTTTAATACATAAATGACCCAATAAATTATTCAAGAAATTATTAGAATTCATTAAATTTGTGGCATCTTGTACCAATAAAATTATAGTTTTTTTAGTAATTGTTTACCTTGTATTCTTAAAAAATAACGTTGCTATGAGATAAAATACTTAATATATCTTCTTATATGTATATCCGCCAAATTTTTGTAATGAAATTGTGGCCAAATTTTTTCTTAATTGTGAAAGCTGTATTGCGGAAAAGTGTTTATGGGAAGAATATTGCTTTGGATTCCTTTTTCTATATAATTAAAAAGACCAAATATTCCCCTATAGAAATATATCTTATCTACTGAATATATAAATGCGTACTAGATCCCGACAAAAATATTTGTTGAGTTCTACGAAAGGTGACTTAATATTGTGTATTAAATCATTAAGTAATCATACGAAGTGATCTAGCAGTACTTCGGTTCTATAAAAACAAGAAAAAGGTTAATCAAATCGTGTCAGCATTATTTAAAGGCAAAAATCCACATCGGCGCGGCCTGGTGTAATTGAACATCATGTCTCTGGTAATTATTTGATATAAAATAAATAAAGGTCGGCATAAGCCGACGGTTTTTTCACTATGCTGTGCGTAACTAATCTGGATCTACATACAGTCTCCAGGCAACGCAGCTCATCTTTTTTTAATTAGTTTTTGCGCTCTGTAACGAGATATAGGTAATGAAAGTTAACTTCACCAGAGATGTTCAGACATTATCTCCTCCGTGTTTTTTTTTCACAAAAATTCAAAATATTGTTTAATCCGTATATATTTTTTTTTGTATTAAATTTGAGGACGATTTCATCCATAAATCTTCTAGAATTGTAATTTCTTTAGGTATGGGCGCGAATAACAGGGCCGTGCTCGGAGTTAAATATACAGAGTGTTTTAGAGAAAGGAGCCATACACACAGGGGCTGGTAGTCAAATACGATTTTTTTTTGTAACGTGCTAAAATTTGCTACATATAAGTCATGAGAAGGCTAAATATGTTAGCACTATTAGCTTTTTGAGTTTTTTTAAGTTTTTTACAGTATGTATTCGAGGACATTACTAAAGTTAATTTTCAAGTAATTTTGTGATTTAAATCGTAAAGGAATTCATTTATAAATATTTATAAAAAATATTGGCAATCATCTCTGCATGTACTTACCCTAACTGAACACTTACGGATTTAGCCACAACAGACGAAATGATATTTTGGGCTATCTGGTACTCCGATCCGATCATGTTCATCATTTTGGCACATGTGTTAGTGACGTAAAATAAATCACTGAAATACTCAAGTCGTTAAAAATCGGCAAATTTTGGAATCAGACGACCTTGGAAACCAAATTCACCGACCTTTCGAAAATGAAAACTAATTCGTAATAAAAGTGAAAGACTCCAACACTATCAAAGGCCTATTGCGATCCAGTCAAGGCACCAGAGGAGACACACAGAGACACAAAGAAGAAAATAACCAAACTTTCGAATTTTCGCCCATTAGTGCTTCCAGGCCGCCCGCGACGGTGTTCTACATCTAAACAACCACGACCAAAAAAATCCCAACAACTTGAGCAGAAGGTTTCCACAGCAAAAGATTTCAGCTTAGTTCCGAATCCCCCAGACGGGGCATAAGGGAAGTCTATCTTTCAAAGACAGGCTAGCGAGCGATTGAACATCAACCTTGAGAAAGTACGAACTATTATCGAGACTAAATTTCTGGTGGAACCGCGTAACAGCTTCAGAACTCCATTCCTAATTGAAACTTACGTTGTATTACGTCTATACAGGGTGTTTCTGAAATAGGTTCATTCCCTGAAAAGTGTGATAGAAGGTACGAAAATAAGAAACTTTTATTAAGTAACTGATGGTCTAAAACATTAAGTTTTAAATTGAAAAAAAATTATATGAAGGTTTAAACAAATTTAATGCCGGTCCTGTTGCGGCAGCTAGCTGTACCTTTGATATCAAAGCTGCCGCGCGCCGTAGTGCAAAAGCGCTGATGGCGGTTTTGACGGTTTAAATTTTGTGTTGAAAAATGCTGAAATTTATTCAGATCTGGTTTAAAAGTAACACAAAAATTAAACGAATAAACGAATTACTTACCAAGAATTACAACGTGATGATTTTTTGCATCACACCAATAGTGAATGATGTGAAAATTTAGTCTCTAGTAAAACAACACTCATCCATCAAAAGCACCACGTTGTAAAATTCGGATCTCGTGCTATTTGATGTCGAAATCACTGTCAAAATTCCACACGGGGCTGAAAATCATTGTTACTTAATGCCTGAACCCTTTATACATGACAGGGGTGTAATAATTGTTCCCGTAGTCTACGCCACACGGTACTGTTGGTTTTATACGCCGGCCAAATAATACTGTAACACACAACACACATGCACAAGATGCACAGGGTCGGCTTACATTTATTGTTAATTTTCTTAACTAATTTTTTCGAAAAAAGAAGCATTTAGACCATCAGCTTAATAAAAGTTGCCTATTTTCGTACCCTCTGTCACTCTTTTCAAGGAGCGTACATATTTCAGAAACACCCTGTATATAAAGGCAAATAAAAAAGGAAGCATTGATTTTATAACTACTTTTATGTTTTTATGAGCTTCGGCTTTCACCTAACTCAGGCTCGACTCGATATTGTACTGTAAATCAAGAAAGGCAAAATCTTAAGAATGATGAGCGCAAAGAAATTGTAAACATAATAAATATATGTTAGTTGTATACTGAATTGAACAAGTTGTTGTGAACTCAGTCATGTCCGACACTTTGTCGGTGACTCATGGGGTACCTCAGGGGTCTATATTGGGGCCTCTGCTGTTTCCCTTATATATTGCCGACTTTTATAAATATTTAAATACGTGCAGAGTGCATCGTTACCCAGATGATTCACAAGTTTATTACAGTTTTTCTGTAGGAAACGCAAACTCTTCAAATAATGTCATCAATAACGATTTAACATTATTACTTAATATCTCAGCCTATGCTGACAGGTTACAATTGAATCCAAATAAGTCCAAGATGTTAATATTTGGTCCCAAAAAGAAAAGATGCAGCGTACAATCTCAGATCAATGTTAAATTGGGAAACACTGTGTTAGACGTTGCTGATAGTTGTAAAAATCTGGGCTCTTGTTTGATGACGAGTTGAGATTCACTAAACATGTAAATACTCTTTGTCGCTCATCTTATAATACGTTAAAGCAACTTTATTCTCATAGGAGTATAATGAGCTCGAAGTTAAAAATTAACATATGTGTTTCTCTAATTTTTTCAAGATTGTCATATTGTGATTGTGTTTATGGGCCAGCCCTACTTAGTATTGATATAATACGTTTACAGATAATTCAGAACAGTTGCTTTAGGTTTGCGTACGGTGTTAGAAAATTTGAACGAGGTGTGAGCGACTTAATTCGAAATAACGGTTAAGAAACCTTGTAAAGACTCGTAGATTGCATCTATTAAGCCTTACTCACAAGATATTGGTCAGTAGTACTCCTGAATATCTGCACAGGAAATTGCAAAGGCTGTACAAAGAATCTGCATCATTTAAATCTCGTTACTCGCGCCTCTTAGAAATTCCTAACCACGCCACTGCTTTATACACTAGAAGCTTTATCTATCAAGCTTGCAAGGATTATAATGGTTTACTTGTAGAATTTAAAAACTATACAATTCTGAATTTCAGGAAAAAATTAAAGCATTATCTTCTGCATGGGACTCGTACCAGTTGTTGACCAGGTTTTCGTTACTTTTTTTATTATTATATCGCATAATTTTATTTATTTTTTTCTTTTTCTTTTTTAGCATATCCTTTTGTTCGTTTTTGCATTTAGCTCTTATCTACATTTTGCTTTAATGGTTTCCGTACATTTGTTTTATGATTTTATTTTGTACATTTATTTATTGGAATGATAAGATTTGAATTATGTAATTATGCTATGTATACATAGTAGTTATTTTCTCTCTGGGGACACTTTACCCCCCTTCCTCATATTTACTTTTCTTATTATATGATGCTCAATTAATGTATTGACATGTGAGGATTCAATAAAGGCAATTTATTATTATTATTATTATTATTATTATTATTATAATTGCCCATTAATTGCCACAACTCCCGTTCTTATGCTCGAAAATAGTAAGTATATGTTATTTACAAATTATTGTAAAATAAATATTATTTGCATTTTTTAAATACTACTTCTACGAATTTGGCTTGCTAAAAATAACCATGTCCGTCATTATTTACAGAATTATTTATGAATGTGCTAGACTAGGTGGTAAATTGTAGACACGTGAGTCATTATTTGTTCTCTAATACATAATATACTCTCGCTACAATTTCCAATTAGTCAAAAAGTCTTATATAATTGTTGATTCATGTCCAATTCCCCTTACAGTAGCAGTGTCTATGTTGCCACTTGGTTTAAAGTTTATTTTTACTGCAGCGAATGTCAGTAAAGCGGGGAATGAATTTAATATGAACCAGGCTACATTTTAATAGCTTCATTGCATTTTTTAAGCAAGTACTCATTATGAGACCTCTGATAGGCAGCAAGGTAAATTATGAGAACAAACCGTACGACTAAAGTCAGAGCGAACAAGTTTTTCACATCTCCGGACCACACAGAACCTTTAGAAATTTTAATGAATCCTATTTTTTCTAATTAGGACTAAATATTATATCGCCTGTGTTACTTTTAATGCCTTAATGTTATGACGAACATAGTACGTCAGTGGAGTAATTATGAGTTACGTGGATGTTAGATTACTTCACAGGAAAAAATAAAATTTGGTGTTTCGAAGAATTTCAAAAGGGTCATTTTCATAAAAAAATATTTGCATAGAAGTAAATGGTGGATTGATAGAAGTGATGAGAATATAATTATTGAACTTTTGTTGGTTTCAGTTGCATTACTTTATTTTTAAATTTGCCAAAAGTAAGATTATTAATAAATTATTAGAACACATTACTAGAGTTGAATTAATTTCACGTTTTTGTTTTTGTTTTGCTTCATTGGCAACTTGATATCAACAATAAATTAATGAAAAAAAAAAGTAGACTTGTGAATTTTTGATTTGGCTACAAAATCGTTAATATTTAAATTTTTTCGATAAAATTTGGTATTGGCTCATTTCAGGGGGTCCCGAATCGAATGGCGTATTTTATATTTTTTCTCAAAAAATCCCTAATACGAAATATTAGAATTTTACTCCTAAAAACGGATTTTGTGGGATCACACTGATTTTAATTCACAAAGCACACTTCATCAAGCTCTACGTCTTAAAAAAATCGCTCAATAAATAAAGATTTTAAAGGGTGGCTTAAAAATAAATGGATCACACTGTATGTAATATTTCGATAAAAACTCATCTCTTTTCTGACTTATTTATGAACATGGTATTCATATCTGTAAAATAAGGTTAATTTTAACACTAGATAATTTCTTTATATTTCACTGTTAATCCTTGAAGGATCGTAAATGTAGAATTTTTTACTAACCAGGGAAGCCAGTCCTGAAAGTTTATCGCCATGTCCCTCCTACGCCCTGTATGTCAATTGCTTTTCCAATATAAATGAAAAACAAAAACTAATTTTTAACAGTTATCCGGAGCTGAGAAATAGAAAGTAATTTCGTGTGCAAGTTTCGAGTCGTTCGCATAAAAATCTCCTTATTAAGATGTCACCTTTAACGTCACGACAACAATAAAAAACCTGTACACATTTGCTACCTCTCGCTGATCCTTTTTGTAGCGTTATCACTCCATTTCCTCCAAACCATCAAAATAAATTACACTAGATAAGCGGTGGAGAAATGAAAAATTACAATGTTCCTCGGTGCCTCGAGCCTAAATTCAACCGGTAGACCATAAAAACCGGTACTTGTTTCGTAAAATATACAATTATCTTTGTGCAAATCACCGAGATTTAAGTAAACAGTTGATGCCGGCAAGACAGCAGAAGATCGCCGGATAGTTCGGGAGCACGAGAGAAAAATTGCTGTCGATAGGTGGCAGTTAAACTGTTTTACAATGTGAATCTTACCAATCAGATATAAAGGAATGAAACAATGAATGAAGTAACATGTTTGAAAGCAATGACAAAATATTTACTCATACTTTTGAATAGACTTATATCTACTATATAGAAAAAAATACAGCCTTAAAACATTAAACTGTGCTGCTTTGTGCTTTTGAAATGTTGATAATTTTTGTCACATTAGTACTCACCTTAGCAATATTTCGGAGTGTTTTTTTATTGTCTAGAAACGAATCTGCACAATGCTGCCAACTCTTCGAAATGAAAATGCGCATAATTCAAATCCTGCATTACTTTTGAGACACCCTTTATTTTTGGTTGAACGTTTGTTTCCATGAGAACGAACCTAGATTTTTACATCACTTACTTTCCAGTATCACAATTTTTTGGCAGGAACTGGAACAAACAAAAGTTTTTCTTTGAAAGAAAAACTTTTATTTTAAAAAAGAAAGCAATTCTTTCTTTACGTGCAGAATCGAGAGCTGTGAAATATACAGGGTAGCCCATTGAAAACGTACCGCAAGGCATTACAGGGTAGTAAAGAACTTTTTGGCAAAATCCAAAAGCAGGTCAAATTTGTTTCTGAGGGGACAACTTTTGGCTCAAAAAGCATACCAAAATCTTCAACCCCCTAAGTGGGGGTGCTATCCCCTAAATTTTTTCAAATGGGAATGGGGGTCAAGTGGGGGGTCATTAGAAAGGGCTTTTAATTCTCTATACATCGATTCTTACTTTTTGAAAATCGATCCATTATTTTAGAAAATATGCAGCTTTGAAAATACGAACAATATTTTTGACGAGAAATGCGAAAATCGATTTAATTTTACTTCAAAACTTACGGTATTAGCTTGGTAAATTCCTTCAAAAGAATTCTTTTTTTTTTTCTGATTTGCGAATTCTTTAGCCTGATTTTGGTGAGCAAAAAATTGTCCGCTTTTTGTTTCGTATTTAGATAGGCCACAAGAAGTTGCTAGATAACTGTCTTGTGACTTGTAGTTGAAGAGTACCAATACTGCCGAGTCTTTTAAATTGATTAATTATGGTGTACTCAATTCCAGAAAGAGTAGAAATTATTGAGCTTTTTTTCAAAAACAATGAATGCGGAAATCGGGTCGCCGAACTGTTCAACCAACGGCATCCTGAGAAACATGCGTCTGGAAAAATTGTTCGCGAATTGGTGGCCAAATTTCGCGAAACTGGCTCCGTTCATAACAAAAAGAGGCAGGTTGAAAATCCGGTACTAAATGAACCTACGGAAATAGCGGTATTGGGGCAAGTGGCAATGGATAGTACGCTGAGTACAATGCAATTGGCTACTGCGACAGGAGTGAGTCGTACAAGTGTCCAACGAATATTAAAAAAATACAAATTCCATCCTTATAAGATTCGGCTAGTGCAAGAGCTAAATGAAGACGATTTTGATCGTCGTTTGCAATTTTGCGAAATAATGACTGAACGAGCGATAAACGATAATTTCCTCTTTAATGTGTGTTTTTCGGACGAGTGTACGTTCTTCTTGAATGGTTTAGTGAATCGCCATAATTGTCGTTACTGGGCTGATACCAATCCAAGGATTTTCCATGAGACACACTCCCAACACCCCCAGAAGTTGAATGTATGGGCAGGTATTTTTGGAAATTCCATTGTAGGTCCTTTTTTCCTTCCTGGAAATTTGACAGGCGATATGTACTTGGATTTACTACAAAATGTCATCGACCCAGCTCTAACAAATATCATAGAGGACGACCCTGCTTACAATGAACACGAACTGATTTTCCAGCAAGACGGAGCTCCTCCACATTACTCGCTCAATGTGCGCAATTACCTAAATGAGACGTTTCCAGGACGCTGGATAGGACGAAGAGGTGCAATTGAGTGGCCCCCTCGGTCACCCGACTTAAATCCTTTAGATTTCTTTCTCTGGGGGCACATTAAAAGCAAAGTTTACAGCACTCCACCTGATACCTTGGAAGATCTGCGAGGACGAATCATTAATGTATGTCGCGAAGTAACACCGCAAGTGCTCCAGAATGTTCGACAACGGTTTGAAGACAACCTGTATCATTGTATGCAAGTTGGCGGACAACATTTTCAGCATTTACTTGACTAATACCGTAAGTTTTGAAGTAAAATTAAATCGATTTTCGCATTTCTCGTCAAAAATATTGTTCGTATTTTCAAAGCTGCATATTTTCTAAAATAATGAATCGATTTTCAAAAAGTAAGAATCGATGTATAGAGAATTAAAAGCCCTTTCTAATGACCCCCCACTTGACCCCCATTCCCATTTGAAAAAATTTAGGGGATAGCACCCCCACTTAGGGGGTTGAAAATTTTGGTATGCTTTTTGAGCCAAAAGTTGTCCCCCTCAGAAACAAATTTGACCTGTTTTTGGATTTTGCCGAAAAGTTCTTTACTACCCTGTAATGCCTTGCGGTACGTTTTCGATGGGCTACCTACCCTGTGTACATACAATAAGTAGAGCACGATTAGATTTTATAAAATTAAGAATGCTTGTATCCAAACACTAGTTGGCAAGATATAAAGCGACTTAAAATTTAATGCAAATACATTTTTCTAAGTAAACCATGTGAAATATTGCAAGGAACATGTCAAGTTTTTTAAAATGACCTGTTATTAACTGGGCGATTCACATAAAACACTGTCCTGATAACTTGATATCGGAGAGAGATTTTTTAATTCCTTAAAGGCCAGCTGATAAAGTTCCTCTATGAATTTCTGATATTGTTTGATATTTCTAGCTTATAGTTTTTAATATATTTATAAACTTTATTATTCATAACTTATCGACAAAATCAACATCCACACCAGCGTTGCCAGATTTTTTTTCGGGCAAAGCGGGATTTTGAAACTTTTTGAATAAAAAAGCGGGATTCTTTCGTCCAAAAACGGGACATACTACGGGTTTGTATAATTGATGCCTAAAAAAAATCAGGATATATCTATTTAATAACAGACCTGGAGAAAATAATTGATGCCTAAAGAAAAAAACAAAACAAGAGCGGGAAAAGCGGGACTGAGCGTGTCCCGCGCGGGACATTTAATTTTGGGTTAAAAAGCGGGACGTCCCGCCAAAATTGGGACGTTTAGCAACGCTGATCCACACGTATACAAAACAACCAACTCATAAAAGTAGTAGCCCGGATTATTTTATTGATATTATTATTTTTGTCACATTATTATTATGCAATGAATACTTATGCATGAGAAAATATTTATAGAATAATACCTGCTGCATGGAGCTGAAAATGCCCTCTGACTAACGAAAAGAAAATTGTTTAGTCGTAGTTGCGTAACTTATTTCTGAAAAAATAAAATGCTAAACCGCGACGGATTCAAGGTCAACAACTATGAGTTACTTTACAAAAATGCTCATTATTCTGAAATTGGTTTTCATAGTAAATGATCTAATAATTGTGGCAAGTAGAAGAGGAGCGACGAATGATTCATTTTCAGCTTTATAAAGTGCCATGCTAAACGTGGAGTTAAGGTTGCCTATACTTTTTCACTTTTATTATTATAATCGTATTACAGTTTAATATACAGGGTGGTCCAGATTTTAATAGTAAAACTTCGGGAAAATACTAAACAACGAAAATTAACATCACTTTGCTCTATGAACATAGGCGCAGAAAGACACCGTTTATGAGATACAGGGCGTTGAAATTAACAAAAATAAATAACATTTTTTTTTAAATATCTGGAAACCGCTTTATCAAATTTATTCAAATTTGGTACACATTTTTTTAAAAATATTTCTCCTAGTTGTGTATGGTCACAGTCCAAATTCAAAAACCAGTGGCGGAGAAACAAGGATGTCGTTTCCTTATTTAAAATAAAACTTGTACAAACTGAATTAATCGGTAATATCAATAATTTTATAGTGGTCTGAAATATTCCGGATGAAAAAACGTTGTCGAAAAGTGAATGGTTTGCGAATTTAAAAATGGACTAATATGATAATCATTTGACAGCCATTTAGAATATTAAACTAGATTTATTAAAGAACAGCAAAGAACAACAGCTATGGTGTTGTCAAGTTACCCCATATCCCAAACAGGTGAATCTCGACAGGTCTCGGATTGTCCTTATTCTTGCTTCTGTAGAAGTAAATGATGATGCTATAGATGTATGGACAAAGGTCTAATTTACATCGTAGCACCTACGATTTTATAAGATCAAAAAGATTTCAAAGCATAAACGGCCTGAAAACTACAAAACGACGTCTTCCCCGAGAAATCGCGGAAGAAGAAAGTAACTGCAGCAAAACGATGAAATTACCAAACCATTCCTGTCGATAAAGGAAACGCAAACATAATTTTGGACACATTTCCAAGAAACCATTCTGATACCTCGTTTCAAGTGATTTAAGAATACCCCAAAATTATTGTCTTTGAAAGAATTACAAACCAAAAATGCTTACCACTGCAACCGATAGTGGGACCTAATGGAAAAGAAATTTGGGTTACATTAATGGAACATATCCGGCATCGCCATGGAGGACATTCCTCAAATGTCAAGAGATCTGATGACATAACAGCAACTCTGGGAATTGTTGACCAATAATTTAAATCGTTTCATTCTCATATTGACAATGTATTCATACATGTTTCTAAAATACTTCTATTAGTTTTTTAGTTCTTACGACAACTTTTGGAGCTTGAGGTTAAATGACCATTATTCTTTTTAGTAATATACTGGGCAAGTTTTTAATTATTTGGTTAAAATATTCTCTGCTGAATAGAATCAGCATCTATACAAAATATTACAAATTTGTTTAATGTAAAATTTGATCTGAATCACTTAGTTAATAAAACAAAAGTTTTATATTATAAATAACAGCTTGATATAGATCATTATATCAACATAAATTTATGCAATGTGTAAATATGTACGTACTAATTTCACCAATTATTATAACTGGGTAGACAGTTTTATTTTAATAAAGGAAGGTAGTTAAGGCAAAAAAAGTCAAAAGAAGCGCAATGTTATTTGTATTATTAATATTTTCTTTAATTATCAATTTCCATACAATTATTATTATTTTTTAAAATGCTAGAACACTGCTTCCTGCAAATTATAGTTGTAATGTATTCAAAATATTCGTTAGCTATTTTTAAAGAATTCTTGTTAAATATAATTTTCACTCAGTATGTTTTAGACTTATTATCTAAATTACAGTCGCAGATAAAGCAACAAAAAAGCAATAAGCTGTATTTACAGATGCATACAAAACTCACAAAAATATAACAGCGCCGGAGTTCGAATCTGTAACACACCATGTTAAACGTGGAACAATTTGTGCTTTTAATTTCCAGGAAATAAATATCACGAATCAAGTTTCTTATATTAGAAGCTACTTTTTGTAAATTCAAATTTTAGTTCATTAACATTTTTTTTTATGATTCCGAGTAAAATTTTGAGAACTATTCTCTTAATGCTGAAGTATTATAGACAAAAAAATCGCACATTTAGTAAGAAGAATAAGAAAATCCATCTAAACTATAAAAATGTTGATATGCAAGGATTCCCTTAGTTTTTCGCAGTGAAAAATCACGGAAAACATGGATATCTATGTAAATTTCGGAATGTACATTTCCTCGTCAAGAATTTTTTAGGATTAAAAAATGTCTTCTACAAAAACATAATAAGGGACATAGTTTTCTAATTACATACAACAAACCTATATTATAATTACAATTCTTTACTTGTTTTGTTAAGTGTTGAAGTAAACGTCTTATTTTACACATTTTTAAATTTGCCAGTACATTTTTGACATATTATACAGGGTGATTCAGAACTTATCCAAAAAAACCCTTACAAATACAATTTTGTAAAGAAAAAATCAAAAAGGGCAGTTCGAAAATGATTTAAAAATACACTTCTGCACGGCACTGGAAACTGGTCCACTGTAAAACCTGACCTCGCTCAATGCGACCGGCATGGCGGTGTGATAAAAACGGACAAAAACATTCGCAAGGAAAGAAATATGTAAATAGAATTTTATCGCACCTATTTTATATCGGCAAATTCAACTGCTTTTGCCTTTATTAATTAATAAAATTAATTTGTATTTTTAAATAATAAAATCATTTGACATACCCGATGTTACAACAACTGTTCAATATTTTATCCACCAATGTGTAAACACATTTGGGTCCGTTGTACACAGTGTCTACGAACTAACACAAATGTTGTCTTGTTTCACCATAACACAAATGCTTCACCATAAATTATCCATCAACTCCGAGTACACGCAAACTATTTTTGACACTAACTACCCATTTTTGACACTAACTACTAAAACACCACAAATAACAGGTAAATATCGCAACTACGATTGCAAAATCCGAATTCAGTATTCGGAGTCGCTGAGGCCACGTTGCGAATGACGCTAGAGACTACAGTTGTCCAGCTATGTAGTGGTTGAATGTACTATAACTTCAATTTTTTTTTTTCGGAAACTATAAGGATTTTACAAAAATTTTTTTTTACGATATTGATTCCATTTCTTACAAATATAATTTTGTAAAAAAATTAAAACGAGCAGTTCGAAGATGATTTAAAAATACACTTTTGCACAGCACTGGAAACTGGTCCACTGTAAAACCTGGCCTTGCGCAACGTAATCACCTGTAGATTACTACTGCTTATTTATTTGATTTTCGTCACAAATTTTCCGATGTCTAATTATAACATACTTGAATGACGTACTTACTTAAAATTAGCAATAATAAAAAATTGTCACTTGTGGTTTATTAAACTTCTTCAAATTCAATAAAAAAAAGGTTTTGATTATATGTTCACATATTTTTTTCCTCCTTTTGTAATATCTACAATGAATTGAATGATTTTTACACAGTACGTACTTATTCTCACATGTTTTACACATTTTATTTGTTAAAGTCATAAACAATTTTGAATTTAGATCATGTCATTTTTTACTGTATAACTTCTTTTATTTTCATCAAATGATGTTAGTACTTACGAATTAATATCAATATGTTATAAAGTTATTAATTATCGCACATACCTTTAACCAATTTTATCACTTACATTTTTCAGTTAGGTTTCCTCAGATTAGCGATTCAGTAGACTATAGAACTTTCATTAATGGCGTTACCAGTAATTTTGTTTGAAGCAGTAATTTTATTTTATTAACGTTACCAAATAAATTTCGGTAAAATTAAATTGCTGCAGTTTCTTTTGAATTTTATTTTGTATTTTATTTTGTAGATATTTTAATCAGGTAAGTTAGATATGTGCATTTATATACATTTCTTTTTTTTTTCTAGAAACATGTAATTAGGTTGTTTCTAACCTGTTTGTTTCCTATTCAAAATAAATTACATTAACACAATATTCTATTTAATCGGCTGTGATTGGTGTAATTTTTCAAGACATTCTACTCAACCAATCAGCGATCGCATTATCTCGAGCTTAGACGTAACGGTTTGTCACTGTTCATTGTAAACGAATCATTAATATTGGTGACGGCAAGATTTAGGGAATTGTCGTTACCAGCACCCATCGTGCATTGTTGCGTTGACTAAGCTCGGCGGTCACGTGGCTTGTAAACATTGATGAAGACTTTATACAGAGTTAACGGCCAACAAAAATATGCATTAGGCCGCGTCTACAGACCGCGCATTAACCGTGCATGTGTGAGTCAATTCAGCTCTTCCATTCTCCTCTCGGAACAATGAGCATACAACTTTGTAAGTGGCCGTATCGAATATTTTATCTAAAGCCGTTTTTTCTATTGCAGGTGAGTGAACCCCGTCCAGGAAACGTAGTGGTTACGGTAAGATTTATCATCTATAACTCCTATGTAAACCGAGCGTTAGAATAATAGTCCGGCGTATAAGAAAATACAAATTAGCAGGTAGCACTAACCGGCGTACACCTAATCCTGTGCCAGATGTAATCATCTCTTTATTATGTTTGCACGTAAAGGTGTACGCCGTAATTAGAAAAAATGTTGATGACGGTGTTCGCATCTCATGTATGCACAGGCGGAGGCTGTAAAGCATCAGATGGAAAAATATCGCCATGGGTGACGGTTGCACGTAATAATTTTGCAATTTAGTTGCGTTGAATAAATAATTTCGTCGGTAGGCTCGTAATGATATGTACAGTAACAAGTTTTGCTTTATGTGACATGCCCCATTGTATATTTTCACGTTTTCATCGCGTCGGCTTCGCAATGTAACACGTTCTGGCGGTGTGAGAGATGCGGCTGATAAAACGCCGCTATCTACTAAAATTTCTGCATTTCACTGGTGTTTTATCCGAAAGCTATTTTTAGAGGGAGCTTACAGTTATTGTTTATGTTTGTACGTGTAGTGTACCTGAACAAAATCTTCAATTGAAACGTTTAGGTTGTTTTAAGGTACATTAATATACTTAAGAGAATGACTGTGTGTGTCGAGTTGTCACCAGGCCATAAAACCAAATACTGGGCGGACGTTTTGATTTACAGAAAATTATACTCGTGTATAATTTTACCCTGTATACCATGTATACCCCTGTATACCCCTGTATATATTATTATATAGGGTGATTTCACTTTAAATACAGAAACTGCAGGAATAGAACTTTTTTTCTGGGGGACGAGTATGCGAGATACGGAGTGCTTAAGTTTCCAAAAAATTATATTTTCTGCCATATCTTCATACTGCGCTGAACGATTTAAATGAAATTTACTACAGGGTATTCACTTAAGCTTTTATCAGCTTAGAGCTTTTATTGAATGTAATATTAACCTCGTGGCATTAACCAGTGGCGTGCTACTGAAGGTGCTGCTCCGTTTTTCCATGAAAAAATACGCCACTGTCGGTTTTTTGTAGAAATAATGTTAAATTTAGGTACTGTTACGTTAAACGAGTTAAAAGAGTTTCTTGGTGTGTTTTAATAGTAGCAGCCGTTTAGAAGATAATTTATTTATTTGTCGACCATAAGGCGTAAAGTTACTCCACATACTCATACTTGTTTAAAATCCATCTGCAGAAATTGATTGTTTTGTCTGCATTATCAGTTAGTAAGCTTTACGATGATCTTGTTTTAGTATTATAACTTGCTTTGTTTATTTATTCCTGAAGCTCCAGTCCTTCTTGGGCATATAAACACGAGATGAATTGTGACAAAGAATAGAGGAAAATTGTAATCTCCTCAGGACTTCATTTTGAACACTTGTTGTAGTACTCGTTACTTAATTACTTTCTCGACCTGTTTGCTAATGTTATTTTATTATTGACTTTTTTCCAGAAATAAAATTATTTCTACAAAAAACCGCCAGTGGCTTAATCTTTTCTTGGGGAAAGTTGTCGGGCATTTTAGTCAGTGATTAAAACTAGGAGGTTTTCACCAAATAAACAGATTCATTTATTAGGGAAATTCAATAAAACGTGGAGTGGGAAAATGGGGCGGCACCTCCAGTAGCACGCTACTGGTTATATCCACATTCAATAAAAAGTGAATATGCTGTAGAAAATTTTATTCAATGCCGTCAGCGCATTATGGATATATGGCAGAAAACTTAATTTTTTTTTGAAAACTTGAACACCCTGTACCTCGAATACCATGTCCATCAGGAAAAAAGTTTATAGAGCAAATTCTGCTTATTTTTTTTTCAACGCATATATTCCTGCAATCAGTTTCTGTATTTAAAGTGAAATAACCCTATATTCTCTATTGGACAATAAAAAGTGAATACGCTGTAGTAAATTTCATTCAATTCCGTCAGGTCATCTCTCTATCTCGAATGCGAGTCCCGCAGGAAAAAGTTTATAGAGCAAAATATACTTATTTTTTGGCAATGAATCTAGTCCTGCAGTTTCTGTATTTAAAGAGAAATCACCCTGTATATTATATTTTTTGGTATAGTGTCTATCGACCTACATTTATATATCTATTTTTTTAGTATAAAATACAAGGCTATGGTTTTTACATTGTTTAGCATTAACATTATCGTTACACTTAGACCCCTCGTATTTGAATGAATGATATTCTTGGTTCACATGAACTTGTTGAAATGGTTGTTTTTCTCAGGAGGGAAATACGTATATTGATAATTGAATTCTTTGATGGTCTGCAATAGGTATTTGTCTTAAATTTTTTAAACAAATCGAACATTTTCGAAGTTTTTTATTTACTGTTATTTGGGTTATACTAAAAAAAGTAAATCATTGTATATGATTGTTTTTCATATAACTTTGATCCTGGATATGATAAGTGAAAATGAACAAATAACCAGAAGCTGTTGTTCGCAATACAAAATTTAACGACATTCTTGAAACGATTATTATGTCATTTATTTATTTTAACATACACTATTCTACCAGTTTTAACCCTATTACTGAAGTGTGGAAAATACTCATAAATGATGTTTGAGAAGGTGCTACATTTGTAATTTCGCTAAAACACAATCATTCGCGGTAATATTATTTATAGTTATATTTCCATTATTATCTCTAAAACACAGTTTTATGAACAGTAAATCAACCATCACTAACTTTGTCTGCAAGTATCAATATATATTGCAGAACATATTGATCAGCTCAATTAGCTCAACGTGGTGTCCATTGATTTCTTTAAAATGTTTGATAAGCTTAACCATGGATTTTTATTGCAAATTAGAAATTCTCAACTTAAATATTCTAATTGTAAGCATGTTAAAATCATATCTACAGAATCGATGCCAATTTGATCAATTACGTGGCTTCAGGTCTTCAAGATTAATGATAAAATCGGATGTGCCTCAGGAACCGATTCTGGCCCCACTTTTATTCATAATGTTTATTAATGACATAATATCGAATCTCAACTCTCTGCGGTTTGCCGTTGATCTAAAACTGTTTACCGAAATTAAATTCGGATGAGATCGTGCAATTTCTCAGAAAGCAATAAACTAAACACATTTTTGGAGCGCTAAATAATATTGCCTTTAAATGCATGGAAGTGTATTGACATGACATTCACACGTAAAGTAAATTACATTAGATCTGAATACAAAATTCACAATTCCTTGTTGTAAAGATCAGAATATTTGAGAGATATGCTTCTGTTGATAATGTGTTCGATGTTAAATTTACGTTCATGAAAAAACGTGGAAGTAGTTACACTATCAATTTATAAAACTTCGGAAACTATCATCGTTCTTAAAAGAGCTTTAACGAAAAGTGTTTTGAAATTACTTTATAAGTTATTCGTCAGTTTAAAACTGGAACTTTATTTGGAGCCTTATTTATTCTGTGCATATTGAGTAGTTACATAAAGTCAAACAGGATTTTTAAAATCTGCTGTTATATTCTTGCACATGTTAATATTTCTGCACTGGAGAAACGTAGACCTCTCCGGCAGGTTAACTTTTTGTCAAAAATAATAATTGGTTTAATTTAATTGATCATACATGAGCACATTTAATATCCCTCCTATAAGAACAGATATTACAGGCTTCTTCTCTACACCAAATACTCCCTAATTACTGTGACATGAAGGCCAGTAGAGATTTTGTTAAATGATACACATTTTTTATTATTATATCTCAAAGTATTTGTGTTCATTTTTATGAGAGGTTCTAGTTTGTAGATCATTTTTTGCAAGACTTACTGGTGTTTAGGAAGGAAGATGATAAAGAATTACACAAGTTACTTAAAAACTAAGAGACTACTTAAAGTGGCCTACAATTTATCGGACATACCATGTGTTGGTCCCGGGGTGTCGGATTCCTCACCATTTTCCGTCCACGTCAGCCTCCGCTTCGTGAATGCTCCATCATATCGCTCGTGCGTGAACTTGTGCACCGCGCGGCTAGAAAACAGACGGGACGCTGGGACGAAGGACTGACGAATGCTCCCGCATCGCCTTTGCTACACGGGTGGGTGCCTGACGTCGGTCACTGGAACCAAAGCAAAAAGTCGGCCTGCTCGGATCACGACCATAGGTCGTTTCGAAATGGCGTGGAACTTTTGAGATTATAATCCGAAAAATACCACCATCAACTGATACTGTTTCTCTACATGGTTGAAATATTGCATAGTTTTTCAGTAACTGTAGATCTAACGTCAAAGTAGGTAGCAGTTTTCTCGAAATCAGGAAATGTTAGAAATAGTGTTCCTCAAGGCTCTGTTTTAGGGCCTCTGTTGTAACTGATTTATACATTTGGTGTGCCCCTATGTTAATTCCCAAACGCATGTCGATGACACTAACAATTATGGTAATTATGTGATCTAATAATATGTCTACACCCCTCATTTTAATCGCAAGGGATAACTCAAGGAATTGGGGACTTGTGATGAAGAGGGAGTGGTATATTATCATTCAAATTTGCACTCAAGAATGAAAATGACTTGCCAAGGTAAGCTCTAATCACTATTCAGTTCAGGAATAAAGGAAACCTGGCAAACCTTATTAATTAGGGAGACGATCACATCTAACCCGTTTAAAACATTTATTTTCTGCGCCAGACTTAAATAATTAATTATTAATTGACAACCTCTAGAGGTAACCAAGTTCAGGCTAGCTTAAGTGTGCAGACCATTCGTAGATAAGATTGAGACAAGCGCACTTATTTCAGAAATTTCCGCTTGGAATACTCTAGCAGAGTTTTCTTGCTATCGTGGCCTTACTGTGATTGCTTTAATTCGTGTTCCATTTGCTGCTTTGAAGTAAATCATATTGCTTCATTTTTCCAGAATATAGTATATTAACTTCTGTATTCCCGGACTGCCTGTTTGTTGCCTAGTTATAACAGTTTTATATCGATGATACTTAAATACTGAGGATTATAATTCTCCATCAAAGTTTAACATCCTTATTTCGGTAAGAGAGAGAATTCCACTCTTCTTTGAAACAAGGTATACTCCGATAAAGAACAGCATCCTCTTGTAGTCTTTCGTATTAGCAGAGATAAGATGTAAGCATAGATGATTCATGCCAAGATGATATACAAGACCGGCTGAGTGTCACTGGAAAGAACAGACTTGCTACAGAGATATGCTATCTGTGAAGAGTTAACGATGGACTTGGCACGCAAATGGAACTCGCGATTTTTCATGGTATTGTATGGAAGTTACTTTTAACGGAAGCGGTATCCTACGCGAGGTAATAGATGGATACGATTTACCTAATCTGTTCTCGAAAATATCCTTTATTTCTTAAAATTCCGATGGAAAAGAACGAATATATCCATTTTTTAAATTAAATACCTTATTAATGTAATATACAGGGTGTCCCACTAAGGTCGGCGAGGTACGATATTAGGAAAAGTATAAGCCCTAGAACTTCGGGAAACAATTTTGATTAATAAATCGACCAAGAGAAATCGCCTTCAAGTTCGTAGCTCGGCCACTAGAGGACACAATCTACATACCAAAACATAGAGTTGAATTTTTCTCAGAAATGTTTTCTATTCAGATGTATTAAATAGTACAAATATGGATAGCCGGATTCATTGCGCATAACTTTTGTTATTGGCATTTTGTTCTATCTCTCGACAGAAAGGAAGGAGCCCCTAATATAATGTCTAATCAGAAAAATGCATTTTTTAAGGATTGGCTCATCAAAAGTCCATAGTGTTATACTTCGATAGAAAGGTCTTTTCATACCTTATCTCGTGGCGAATATCATTTACCTCAATATGGAAATCTATAGAAGGCGTTATTTCAAAAGTATGCTGTTTTATGGATTTTTCTCAAAAATTTTAAATGCAATACTATAGTTTTCTTTACATAATGAATTCAACACAAAAAATTGATGAATATAGTATGAGTTTGAAATTTTTAAGGAAAGTGTTGTTTATTTATTGGCGCTATTTATCCAAGTTTAGGTTGTTTTACGTTTTCTTAAAAAAAATGAAATAGTAGGATAAAACTTTTTATAGACTAGTTTGAAGAACATAACATTTTGTTATCGAGTTATTCGCAAATTCTTGAGCAAAAAAAATGTAATGAATTGAGGAACACGAGACTAACGAAAAGACATTTAATTACCAAAACAAAATGCGTTTATAAAATTACCTACCTAAGTAAGCAGCGAAGGTTAAATTCCTGTATTGAAAATAACAGTATGCATTTCGAGCATTTATAAACATCTTTACTTTTATTAAAATTTAATTGTTCCTTCGTTACATAATATCAATATCTGTTTGTTATTGTTTTTGTTTTTTTCAATATTGTTAATGTAGGTTCTTTTATAAACGCATTTTGTTTTTGTAATTAAATGTCGATTCGTTAGCGTCGTGATCCTCAATTCATTATCATTAAATATTTTTTGCTCACTAATTTGTGAATAACTTGATAGATAACAAAAAAAGATATCGAACCCTTTTTGACGTCAAAATGTAGCAATTTCTCTTGGTCGATTTATTAATCAAAATTGTTTTCCCGAAGCTATAGGGCCTATACCCTCTCTAATATCGTACCTCGTCGACCTTAGTGGGACACCCTGTATATGATATATGTTCATAAATGTAACAAAAAATGCAAAAATTGAAAAGTTACCTAAATATCATTAATCAAAATACAGTGGCTCTAGAAAAATGCTAATAAATGCAGGATGCTGATTTAAGTAATGTCGGAAATATTTGTTGTTACAAAGCTATTAAAAAAGTAAAATATTTATCTCCAGTTTCTTGCTTTTTCTCGAAATCAAAACGATTTAGAGCATTTTGGTTAAGTGTAGAACTAAAAAGTATATAAGAAAGTTGTACTAAGGACTAAGGAGTTATTATTTTTACCTCAAAGATATATTGCTTATTTTTGGAGAAATAGACTAAATTAATTTTAACACCATCGTCTTGTGTCAAAATAAGAAACTATAGACCCATACTTTTATTGTTTCTATGGTACGTTATTCTGTAACACCTTGTATACTATTTTCGAGATCCTTACGACGATTTTTATGTAAATCACGCTTTATGTAATTAATCGAAATCCGGTTATATTTTTGAGTTCAAGAGTTACATTAACAATTATTTAAAAATAATTTCTTAAACTATCTGCTGCACCCCGACGCATAAACAACTTTCCTTTCATACCAAACTGTCAGTGGCACCACCTGTTGCATATTGCTTACATAATGGGGTCGCAGTTTTTTGGCTGTCTGCTACTGTATGGTCGATATTGCCCAATGTTTGCTTCCGCTGCGCTTAATGATCGGTCATGGATACAGCCTTCAATGTTTCATGAATGAAAGAGTATTTTTTGTTCGTTTTGTTTTTCGTTTTAAAGTAGAAATCAATAAATGATAAATTATTGATTTGTATAGGATTTCTGTATACACTCTCACTTGAGCCCAGGTGTGTAGGATTGTTAAAGTTTACTTTAGTAAAAAAATTTTTACTACTACTGTTTTACTACATATACTAACATTTTGTGAAAGACTTCATTCCTAGAATCATTTGATTAAACATATTATGAGTATCTTTAAACAGTTCGAGCATAACAGCCTATAACGAAGAATATTATCGACAAAAGAAGAAGAAAAGAATACTAAATTCAAATGGTAACTGATTAGAACATAAATTTCATGACTGAAGATCGGTTTTCCTATTTGATAAATAAACTAGGGTATGGAAAAATCGGAGCCGAGACTGAGAAAAATAATAAAAACCATTTGTATAAATAATAAGATCCAAAAATATGCGTGTTTATAACGAAAATCCAAATTAATACGAAACTTTTTCTTAATTTCACAAATTTTTAATATTTAAAGGTGATTAAATAATGCCGGTTTGCATTCTTAAACGAATGTGAGGCAGGGATAGTTTATTATTATTATTCCTAAAATTCCTAAGTTTATAAATAGGTGTTTATTGGTAACCTTCCTTATCAATTTATTCTCACGATAATAATTTGTGGCTTTCCTCTCTTGTTATTTTGCATTTCTAATTAATGTAATTATTTTATTAATCATCATGATGCATTTATGACACAAATCTGATCTAATTGTAAACGAACAATTTGGTTCGTTTGATAATAAAGATGAAATAATTTTCTTTACTGTTCAGAAATTTATAGTCGAATGTTTTTCAAGAAAATTGTTGGAGATGGTCACTATTTTTCAAGAACATCATTCAGTGAAAATAGAAATAACCACTCAGATTAAAATTTTACAGCCGCAAATCTGAGATGAATATATTTTTTTTTGATTAAATTGTGTTACTGGAAATGATAATAATAGTTTACAAAAATTTTTGTGAAAGTACAAAAATTTAAAACCAATGCATGCTGGCGATGATTAAAAATTAAATCTGTAACAGAGAAAAAAAACTACATCCCATACCAAATTTTAATTAAATGGTGCAGGGTTATGGATTTATACGCAAAAAACTATTTTTTTTTGTCAACTTTGACATTTTACTGTAATTATTAAGAAAGCCGATACATTTTGTACTTTTTAGAACGTAATAATTCCCGACGGTAATGATTAAAATTGTCCCTAGCTAGTCATGTGTAAAATAATAATAATAAAGGCCTATTGTAATTTATAGTGATTAGCATGTTTCTGAATTATGATTGTTGTCTCGGCCGTTTCGCAAAAGTGTTTACAGTTTCACAATTTTTACGGTCGACATTTGACATGTAATTGCCTCGTAATTTAGAATTAATTGTTAGCAACAAATAATACTCCGCGATTTGCTATTACACTTTACCTTGCTCCGCTCGGTGCTCGAATAATAATAATTCAACAATACAGAATGAGTACGTAAAGGTAGGAAGCACTCACATCGCTGTTGAGGCCATAATTAAATCATTAACCTTGATATTTAGAACTCCTTTGAAAAATCCACCGATCGGTACTGCTACAATAGATGGGCGTATGCACCGGTTATAAAAATATTTTATTTTTTGTTTGTTTCTTCCTCATTCGTAAGATAAATAGCGCAAATAAGAAAAGGATATCATAAATAAGACGTGACCTTAGACATAAGTGAAGTCCCAAGTACAAAGGATGATTCTTTTTTGTTTGTTTTTCTTCTTTTTTTCTATGCATGTTGTGGTGCCCACTCTTGACATTGTTTATAGTTATATCAAATTAGTAATAACAGAAAATTAGTTTCTGAAATTTTCATTCTTTTTAATCAAATCAGGCAAGATGTACATCTTGACAGAACCAGATAATATTATAACGTTATAGTTTGCCATTTAGGACACCACCTTAATCAGCCCATAGTAGTGCAAGCTGCGGAAGTATGTATCAGCCATGTATTCTTGAACTACCATTTATTGACAAATACCAGCTTCAGACGTACGTATCAATTTAGATAGAAATATAAAATTCCATGTACACGCAGAAAAATGTACCTGTATATGTATGACATTAAGCGTTAAATTTTCCGGTAGAGAAGTGAGTAGTGTATCATTATCTGATTGTACGTAAAGAATATCCATAAGCGGTACATCCATGAAGGTTCTTATAGGTGTGTAGTTTTTTATTGCCAAGCTTATGGCACTAGGTATAACATTTCTCGGTAGAAAAATCCAACCCTTTTAATTTCACCACATTCACAAAAATCAGCACTTATTGTTCTTGGTTATTGGAATTCTTGTTGAAAAGAGACTTACACGTTTCGTTCGTTTTTCTGGTATAGGTACAAGATTTACAACAAAAAAAAATGTACGTTCAAATAAGGCTAAATATTTTTAATTTAGCATTGTGTTTCTTCTGAAATAATGTAAAAAAAAATACTAGAACTAAAAGATAGATTTTATTAAATTTCCTTTTGATATATAAAAAATAATTTAGTCTATACGATATTTGTTGAGATTCGAAGAAGGCCCCTACGTCACTTTCTTCGAATTAACCGCATTCGATACCCGAGGTTACGAACGTGTGTTTCTGTGGTTCCTTTCTTGGAATTATGTCTAAACAAATATCGTAAGAACATTATCTAAAAGCATATTGACTTGTAAGTCAAAATTTCGACTTGTAAGTAAACATTCCAACTTGTATTCGAAATTTTGACTTACAAGTCAAAGTTTCGACTTGTAAGTCAAAATTTTGACTAGTAACATGAAATTTAAACTTACAAGTCGCAATTCCGACTTACAAGACATATTTTGACTTTCAAGTCGAAATTTCGACTTGTAAGTCAAAACTTCAAGGTAGAAGTGAGAATTTTTACTTACAAGTCGTAATTTCGTGTTGCAAGTCGAAATTACTACTCGCAACATGAGGTACAAAGTGATATTTGCGAAGTATATCTTGTATAGTGTCTGCTGCTTGTGTGTCATTTATACAACAGGAACCTAATTTCCAGGTAAGTTGTAAGACTAAATTTTTAGACAAATATCGTAATTTCGTCTGACGACAGGAAATCACGACTTGTAAGTCATAATTTTAGTCAGAAGTTTGATTTATAAGTCGAAATTTTGACTTGCACGTTGAAATTCGAATTACAAGTGGAAATTTTGACTTACAAGTTGAAATTTTGAATTACACGTCGAAATTTTGGCATAACTCGAAATTACAATACGGGAAAAAATTAAATTTAATGTAGTCCCACTACGCTTCCGTACCTATCTTCCACCTCCTGGTTCCAGGATGGCTAGGTCTTCCTCTCCTCTTCTTTTCCCATTCAGCCTCCAAAATTTGTTTTAAAGTTATTTTTGGCATGCGTAGAAGATGTCTGAACCATCCCATCTCTTTCTTCTCTTTTGTTTATTATTGGTTTCACTCAAGTTTGCTACTATTTCAATATTTCTGGTTTTATCAACCCTTGTAAAGTTTTCATTCTCGTCAATAGGACCATCTTTGACTTGGTTATTTTAGATGTTAAATCTTTTTGAATATGCAGGAGTCACTCCCCCACAAGAGCATAGGAACAGAAACTGTGTTATATATTTTTTGAGTTTCCTTATTTCCCTTTTGTTGATAAAAAAATATTACAGATCCTAAATATTTTATATTTTTTGTTACATCTATTTCTGTTCCATAATTGTCAATCTCTTGTGCTGATTTTCCCTCTGGATTGTTATAATTCGGTTTTGTCTTAAGTTTCATGCATATATTTTAAAAGTATTATTCCATATCTTGATAGCATTTTGTAGCTAATTTTGACAATTGACAGCCAGCACCAGATCGTCTGCACTTTTACTATTACCGGATTTAAATGCCTTGTATAAACACGTTAAGGTTGCTTCCTGCTTTGTTAATTCATCCATTGCAATGATGAACAGCACTTAAATTAGTAACTTTTCCAACCTTACACCGTGCCACGTTCAAAGTCTGGAGCATAGACCTAGTAAACTATGGACTGGGGCCCTAGAAAGAGAGGTCAATCGCGCTGATGTGTGCAAGGCAGATGAAGCTAGTTGAGGCAAATACCGGTAAACAAAGGATAATATACGGGTATACCGGTACAAAATGCCGTAAACAAACTTTGAAGTAAATGTCATGTACTGACATTATTGATGGATCTTGAATTTTTGTGCGAATTAGTTAGTATAATAATAATAATAATAATATAGTTTATTTACCTCTTATATAAACACTACAATACATTATATAAGGGAAATAAGCAGTAAATAAACATAATCCCCTTAAGCAAGCTTGTCTGGGGTGTAGGTACATATTCAAAATATAGTAATAAAGAGAAATATATACATAGAAATATTCAATACAATTAATCAACAAACAAACACATAATATGAGGTTTAAGTAGATACAAAATAAAATAACAGGAAAGTGTAAAGGACTATCTAAAAGTGCATTTCAGTATACAACATGTACATATATAACGTCGCGTGTCATGATCCAATAATAACAAAACAATTAAAATGCAATATTTGCTTGTTACTGGATAATGTTATTAATCAGGTTACTTATTACATTTCGTGGTATGCCCAGCAAATAAGTTTTCAATCTTATTTTAAATAAATTTAGTGAAGTGACATTCATTATGGCGTTGGGTACACTATTCAACAATTTCGGTCCAAGATAAAGATTTGACCTTTGACCAATAGTTTTTTTCATTTTAGGTGGTAAGTAGTAGTTTACAAGTCTAGTATTGTATTCATGATTTAGTGTTGGTATCAATTGTCTTTTTTTGTATTGACGTATATTTGAAGTCATATAGTATAATTGCCTTATATCCAAAACTTTGGCTTCTTGATAAATTAAGTCCGAGGAGTATAACATAGACTTACCTAATATTATTTTCAAAATTTTTTTCTGTGTTATCTCTAGATTTCGAAGATGCACGTCATATGCTCCTCCCCACCCAATAATACCGTAAGTTATGTGGCTTTCAACTAAGGTATGATAAACAGTTTTTAGGTCGTTTTGAGTAAGTATATTCTTTAAATATTTTATTCTATACATTATTGATCTTAGTTTGTTTATTATATACTTTATGTGTTCGTCCCATTTTAGAAGTGGATCTATTACTATACCTAAGTATTTCACTTTCTTTGCACATTCTATTTGATGTTCTTTTTCTTCAGTGCTTAAGAGTATACTAGAGAATGAGGGTAATGATTTATTTTCACAAGCGAAGGCAAGTACCAAGTTTTATTTAAATTAATTGTAAGAAGCATACCATCGAACCACTTTTTTATAAGTATCAAATCTTTTTCTACGATATTTTTCAAATTAGTCCAAGTATCAGATTTATAAAACAAGGCAGTGTCATCAGCAAAGCTAATAATTTCAGCACTCGACGGTATTAAGAACACTCCATCGATATACAGAGTGAAAAGTACTGGTCCTAGCACCGTCCCCTGTGGTACTCCGTACTCGACATTTTCAGGATTACTAATTTGATCTTTAATTTTAACATATTGTTTTCTATTAGATAAATAAGTTTTGAATAAATCTAATGCTACATTTTTGATCCCAATTTGACTGAGGATTCCTAAAAGAAGAGGGTGACTAACTGTGTCAAAAGCCTTAGTAAGGTCTACGAATACACATAGCGACGGAGTGCTCCCATCGAGCGCGGAATATATTTCCGAGGTGAGGTACTCAATGGCATCTTGAGTAGATTTTCCCGATTGAAACCCAAACTGCCTGTTCGAAATAAGTTTATTTTCTTTAATATAAGCATCCAGTCTAACTTTGACTATTTTTTCAAATATTTTTGAAAACGTAGTTATTAAAGAAATTGGTCTATAATTTAATGCTTCCATTTGATCTCCAGTTTTATATATTGGTGTTATGATAGACGTCTTGAAAGCTATGGGACAGTAGCCAGTCTCCATTATTTTGTTAAGTATTAAGGTTAATGGCTTCGCAATTTCTTTGGCTATAATTTTAACTGTCTCCGCTCTCAAGCCGTCTATACCTGGAGCTTTTTTGTTTTTTAGTTCATTTATGATAGAAAGAACTTCATTTTCGTTTGTAGGAGATAAATTAAAAGTACTGGAACAATTCTTTTTAGGTAGATTGTAGTTATTATTCGTTTTTATTTTCAAGGCTAAATTTTCACCTACAGTAGCAAATTTTTTATTAAATATGTTAGTTATTTGTTGTAGATCATAAGTTGTTTCATTATTATTATCTTTTAAATGACATATTTCTTTTTTATTATTGACACTAGTTATGTTTTTTATGGTGTTCCATAATTTATTAGCATTACCATTGTTTTCGTAGATTTGCTCTTTATAAAAAGTAGTTTTAGTTTCTCTAATCAATTGTGTTAATCTGTTTTTATATATGTTATATGTATTTTTCAATTGTTGATTTTCTGGATTTTGTTTTATTCTTTTATATAATTTATTTTTTTTATTTATAGAAACAATAATTGCATTTGTGATCCAGTTTTTTCTTTTTCTCTTTAAATGATTATATCTGATTTTTCTTGTACATAAGTTTATTTTGTCAAGTACTGTATTTATAAATTTATTTGTTATTAATTCTGTATCATTATAATTTTTGAATATATCTTCCCAAACTACATTACATTTAGTTAGTGATGTGAAAGATTCGTAAAAACTAAATATGGTGTAATCGTGTTCTGCAATAAATTGCATAAAGAGACGTTTTAAGTGGAGAAAAAATTAAATTTCATAGGTAGGGAAGAAGTTATGATGATACCAACATGTTTATACTTTTCGCATCTTTCTGAAAATAACGACCAACTACAGTTGTCTGTGATGATAACTTATTAGATTATATTATTTCCCCCATCCTCAAAATGTCATTTTAACGTTAAAATTTTGCCGCTTTAAATATGTTACTCTTCAAATTATTTTTTAACATCAAACCGAATATAAAGAAAAAGTTTTAACTGAAACGTACTTGAACAAAGAAAGCATCGACATAGTTTCAATTTATACAGTTTTGCAAAGCAAGAAAATATGAAATATTTGAAACAACTACGTCAGAAGATTAATATTAACCGATCGAGTTTACGATATGAGGAAAATAAATGGAGAAATACATAAATAAGGCATTATAAAAACTATTTAGAATATTATAACTAAAACAATTCAAATATTGTACTGTAATTAGGACAGTAATATAATAAACCCTTTTACATACGTATCTACACTACTAGAAAAAAATGAAAATTTTTTGTCTTTTAGAGTCTATATTATTTTTATAGTCTTTGAATACGGCCCAACAGAAAAAAGAGGTAAGGAATCGCTGATTGGTTGAATTAAATGTAGCGCGCTGCAATCGAAATTCGGTGAACGAAGCTTAAGCCCTTACTAGCTCCATCTCTCTCGCACACGTCCGAGCGAGTGCCGTTTATATGGGTAAAATGACAGTTGGGCGAGTCCAGTAGTTTATAAAATCTATGGTCTGGAGTTGTACATTTGTTGTGTTTTTATACAACTTGACCAAGCTCATGTTGTCAGCGAGATGCACAGATCAAGAAGAGTATCCATCTAATTACCTGTATTTACTTTATCTTATTTATGCCTGTATCATATAGACATTATCTTTATTTATCCTATTTCATGACTGATGTTCACCGCTCGATGTTCATACAGAGAATGAGCTTCGGTGCAAGTCTGGTAACGTTGCCCCTGCACATCTGAAACTACCGAACAAAATAATTTTGGTCAAGCTGTAAAAGTTGTATTGCTATCATCAGTTCCCTATTCCTATTTTTTTCTCATAACTCTGCCAAACCGATTTTCTTGGTAATGTATCTAATGCCATTTCTAAGGTCCAGAGGCAACAAGAACATTTTTTCATTTCCGCTGATAATCCTTTCCTAAATCTGTCTAAAACTGATTATTCCATCTTTTTCCTAGAATAAAGCCGGTTTGATTTTCTGGGAATGTTTTTTCAATTCTCAAGTTTTTGCTACCAAGTAAATATTTATATTGTCTATCAATTTTTCCTTCATTGTTACTATTATATTCAAAATTGTGCTTTAAATTACTACTTCGTTAATGAAGAGCACGTATCAATATGAGACCATATTTCTTGATATACAGGGTGTTCCTAAATAAGTGTCGTCGCAACGGAAAACTGTAAATTTATCTAGAAAAAATAAACATTATTTTCCTTTTCCATTTTTCTCTCCGGGCTTTCGTTTTCGAGATACACGGTGTCAAAACTTTTTTTCAGATTTTTGCCAATATCTTAGGAACCGTTTGAACTATACAGGACTGAGCTTTTGTACATACATTACCACTATTAATAACTACTTGCAAATGTTGTTGAATTTCCTTAAACTTGTTAATTATTACTATCTATCTTTTGAATTACAAAAGATTTTCGAAACGTTAGCAAAATGTTTGTTTTTGTTCATAAAAAGTAAATTCTCTTGAAAACGGTCGACTTTAGAGCAATGAACCAAGAGAAGTCTTTTTGTGTAAAATTCATTGGCGCTTCAGAATTTGCTGTCTAATGCTAATTTTTCCAGTGACGATAAGTTAAGGGGGAAAAACCCTTACGATACCTTAAAATCTCCACAACTTCAATGAATTCGAGAAGAGTGCGAAAAAGTAGCTATTAATAGTGGTAATGCGTGTACAAAAACTCAGTCCTGTATTTCAACCGGTTCCTAAGATATTGGCAAAAAATTATAAAAAAATGAAAGTTTTGACACCGTGTATCTCGAAAACGAAAGCCCGGAGAGAAAAATGGAAGAGGAAAAGAATGTGTCTTCCCTCAAGAGGAATTTACAGTGTTCCGTTGCGACGCTTATTTAGGAACGCCCTGTATGTATTTAGGATATTCTACATTATGTAACAGTAAATATGTCTATAGATGAACTAACGATATTGTAAATTATGGCATTTCCAGGATTTATGTACCGTAAGCACCACTTCCATGCGATAATAAGGAATATTTGATATTCGTTCCCATGAACTATATTTCCGGAATTCGAAGTAGAGAGGTACTCGTATATGATTAAAAAGTGACTAACGACAGTTCTACATACAATAGGATGATCGTAATCTGCATATTTAGGTTGTATCACCCTTTAGGTCACGAACCATTAGAATTGTGAAACTGCGAGCAATTTGTTTTGTTATTGGCACATAAAGCTACTAAAATTTCATTTAGTTGGAACGATTTCTTATCTGAAATGCAGATTGTCTCTATGATAATTTTTCTGTAATATTATTAGAGACGCTTTAAGTAGGTGTTTACTGTTTGAATTATGCATAAAATTTATAATGAAATTAAAGGATACACTCCTAAAAAGTTGTCAAGTAAAATTGCAGCGATAGCATGTATGTTAAATGCAGGCGATTATAGTAATAGTTAGTGTTGTCAGGAACATTGCAATGGATAATCGGTAATGACTGGATGAATACTTTACAAGTATATAGAAGATCGTAACAATGACGTATTTTTATTTTTTTTTGGTATGGTTTATGTACTCGTATGCATATACACCCAGTATCTGTAAATTTTTCCATGTGCCATTTCTGTACACTTTTCATAACAATGCAGAATTTTTGTCGTGGTTAAACAATTCCTGGACATGTTTAGGTTTCTTGACGTTTCAAGACGCATGTCACTCTCTTCAGAAGATACTTTAGAAATGAAATTGAACTACTGAAAACTTTCACGGAAGTCTACAAACCAAGGTTCTGGTGGCGCCCTCTGCTAAAAATGCATCCGTTTTTTAACCTTATTATATGAGTCGGAAAAGTTTAAGTTTTGAAGTATGAAAGAGTGTCAATTGAAAATATTATTGCTCTTAAGAAATTCTGCTACAAGTTTCCAGGTATAATTAAAATCTTCATGAAACAATAGCTGTTACTAGGATAACACAGTAAAGAAAGTTGTTGATATTCACTTTTACATGCAAGTAAATGTTTTTAACATTCTTATCAAGGTGGCTATGAAAACGTAGGTTTGTCGCAGTCTTACTTTATTCTGACTTTGTGTGTTATAAAAAGTCGAAAACGTGTACAACAGGATTAGAAGATATTGTCGTATTCCATCCTCTCTATTGGCCCTTCTTTCATTAACTGTCGCTAATGTAGCATCACCCCTGAAGAAATTGATTACTGTGTAGTCCTATAACAACTCATCAGAATCATGATGGATTAGGCTCTGATTGGAGTCTTTGGTTGGCCGACCTGTTTCAGCATTTTCTAGGATTAAAAGGAATACCACGACGATACTCTGATTATCCTGATGCTTTTACTCTATGAAATGTTGATGTTTTATCAACTGGATCTTTAATTACCTTAATTAGAGTAACATCATTACTTTAAATTTTTGGAGAAGTATTTGCTGTTCATGGAAAGAGACTTTCTACTACTAAAATAGTAACGTCAATTGAATGATTGCAACATCTTCCTCCAGCTGAACATAGTTATTTTGAACTGCCAATTTTAACAGGAAACTTCTAACTTGGTAGACTAATGCATTTGATTTAAACCCCAAATATAAAGTTTAAGCTTTTTTTAGAAAATGCTACACGAACTCTCCTCCTTCAAGATAAAGTGTTTTCTTTACTACAGCAAGTTTCCATTTTTCATGAACATACATTATTGATTCTAGTAGAATAGGACACGCCCTTATTGTTGCCTGTAATTTTATGACTGAAACCATTTCGGTGGCACTTTGCATTGAGGCGTTCAAGTGAGTTTTTTCTCACTATTTTGTTTTGAGCGAGCAGTTTTATGCTTTCGTGTCTATTCACCGTTTTTGAGTTTGTCTAAAGAACTCCTTGGTTTGAGCTAAAGAAAAGAAGAGCTTCTTTTTATTGACGATAGATCCCTAATTAATCCTGAGCGATATGGATACTAGATTGATGATTTAGGCCTGAGCCCGAATTCGTTAAAAGTTGTAACAATTCTGTTACTGATTATAAAAAAATTAATTGAAATATTTGACAAACGATTAACAGTGCTAGTGAACGCTTGAGGTCGTACTTCGTACTGATTTGGAACTTGGTCCTGGTTACTTACCCAGGAAAAAACAAAATCGTCTTTCGGATCAACTGCAGGATTGTTCCACCAAGTTCTCAAGTAGATCGGTATGGTTTCTGACATATGGAATCATGAGATTCGGCTGACATATTAAATTTACATAAGGTAACTTGGTGTCGTGTTGGTTTGAAGTTCCGTGGTCAGTTTCGTCGTTTGGATTAGTAACATGAGTAAAATTTCAATTTAAAACTGACGCTGTACTGGATGTTACACTGTCAAGAGTGGTTTTGGAGCTGATTAGAGCTCAGCGTGGTGAATTTGACATATGGACGATTTTGCAGTCAAATTAATGGACACTCTGTATATTAACATCATATAACTTTTACTAACTCGTTTCATTTACATATATTAAACATTTGTACTTGGGTGGCATTATTTTAAATACACTTAGAATGCAGAATGATGCATACAAATTATTAAATGCCACGAAGACAAATAGTCGTTAACTCTTAATTAAAAATAGCGGAGTAGCCTAGATATTGAAATAAGACTGTTGTAAATAAAAAATGTGCAAGTTGAAGACGACAAAGGAAAATTTAAATAAAAGCAAGTTTACATATGAAACAGGAGGAATTTAACGGGAAGAAGTATCCTTACTAGAACTAGGTGGACGAGAACGGGAAAAATAAGGAAGAAAATATGACTCACCTTTACTGTAACCTTATAGCGAAACGTGTAAAGGTTCCGGATTATTGTATAAGTAATAAGTAAAAGATTACTGATATGCGCGTAGATCACTGTAATGCACGTAGCATAACGGGAATGCGTAGCAGCGTCAGTTTAAAAATAATCTTGCGTTCTTGGAATGTTAAGAGATGCAACATACTCAAAAATGCTCTTTTCTGAAACTCATACTCAAAAGAGGAAAGATACGGCAAAGTTATACAGAGTGTAACTTTGAATGGGGGTCTTTAGAAACACGCTTTCTCAAATTCTGTTGGGAAAAGTGATTTTTTTAGATGCATAGTTGTCAAATTTCATCTTTGTTGATTCGCATATATGTTTTTTAACTATTTAGGCTCTAGTAAAAACTATACTTTATAGACGTTGAGCCAGAGAGCATGTGCGGTTCCCTTCCGCGGGAGTAAATGTAGCCTACTAATTTAGATTCGTCATGAAGGCAGCATGAATGTTTGGGATGATACTTTGTAAAATTCGGTAGCTTAGCGGCGTTACGGTCTTACAAAAATGGCCGCCTGGCGAAAATCGTAGTTTACCATTCTAAAGTCTGGTTTTTACTTGTAAGGAGTAAAAGTATCATACAAATGTCAATCCATCATAAAGCCAGGATCAATGTTTGGGATGATACTTTGTAAAATTCGGGAGATTAGTGACGTTATGACGTCACAAACAGGTCGCCGGCCAAATTCCGTTTAGGTGTATTGGCAAAAATTATAATAATAAAATATATTATTATAATAATTTAATAATGACTGCATATTCACGATGATAAATAAATACGATCTACGAAAAAAAAGTTAAATAAATTTTTTTTAATTTTTGAGTTACAGGCCTACAAAATTGTCAAAAATAAAATTAATTTAATTAATAACTTCAGAACCCTTTTACCGATCGTGTTAAAATTTGGCACATTTATTTGGACTATTATGGCGTATTATTTCTTAAAGATTTAGTCAAATCGATGTACTGGGTGGTAGTTTTTCCGGTTACCTCTCCCTTTTAATGGTCAAAACTTTTACAGTGGTCGTTTTTTTTTTAAACGGGCAGCAACATTGGAAAGGTCGTTTTATTTTAAAAAAGTGTATCTTGAGAAAATTGCCTACAGAAAACCATTCTCGAGAAAAATGGCATTATTTGCGTCCGGCGGCTATATTTGTGACGTCGTAGCGTAACTAAACTACCGAATTTTACACAGTATCATCCCCAACATTGATCCTGGCTTTATACTAAATCAAAATTTTTATGATACTTTTACTCTTTACAAATGGAACCAGACTTTAGAACGGTAAGTTACGATTTTCGTCCGGCGGCCATATTTGTGACGTCGTAGCGTAACTAAACTACCGACTTTTACACAGTATCATCCCCAACATTGATCCTGGCGTTATACTAAATCAAAATTTTTATAATACTTTTACTCCTAACCAATGGAACCAGACTTTAGAAAGATAAACTACGATTTTTGCCCGGCAGCCATCTTTGTGAGGTCGTAACGCCACTAAGCTACCGAATTTTACAAAGTATCATCACAAACATTCATGCTGCCTTCATGACGAATCTAAATTAGTAGGTTACATTTACTCCCCAGAAAGGAAACCAAACTGTCCATTTTTGACTACCTGGCTCAACGTCTATTATGCAGAAAGTTGTGAAATTACCTACCGCATTACAAACTGATAAATTGAAAACTAAAATAATTGCAATAAAACGAAACGATGAGATATTCGTACCGATAAATTAACATTGGCCGTTTATTTTTTCCCATTTAGGTCCCTGTTGTCATATCACATTAGGTGGATTGATATATTTCAAATCACTTAGATTAGTAAATGCTTTTATTTATTTTTTATTATCAATATTAGTTAAAATTTAATAAAACAAGATAAATATATAATTGCTTTAAAACTCGATTTTTTTTCTATTGTTTTGTGGTTTTTAGATTTTTTTAATGAGAGACGGATATTTGTGTGGAAAATCATAATACACCATTAATTTTGATCCAGCTTCTAGAATGACTATACGTTTCCTTTAAAGTGTTAAAAATGATTATCGTATCCATAGCATTAGATATTGCAGATTTCGCAGATTAAAAATTATATATTTTATTTTATTGAAAATGAGTTAGTATACTGTTTAAATAAGAGTACTACAATGGGTAGAAAATAATATGATTGCTTATGCGCATATTATTTGCATATTATTTTTTTTAAACTGGTTAATAAAAAATTACCTACTTTATTGGTGATGCTGGCAGGTTTTTTATAAATTTTTTTGAAAATAATGCCAACAAAATAAAATATATAAAAATAAAAGTTGCGTTCAAAATTTTTCGAAATATATTTTGGATAATTAAAAATGACTATTTTCTTATAGCACCACATTTTAATTAAAAGCAGTTTCATGTTTTTTAGGTACAGTGTAGATTTCAGGAAATAATAATTTTTAAGCTAGATTTTTAAAACAAATTCAACAAATATAATAATAATAATATTTCCACATTTCTTATTCTTATCCTAAAAATTAGCACAGTGGTTAAAGATTTGTGTAGTGGAGGGGGCGGCAAGTTATTACTATTACTTCGAATATAATTTTGACATTATTTGCATAATGTGGCAGAAATTTCTGTTAAATTAAACGTAAAACGACCCGGCTGAGTATTATCCACAATTACGACGTATTTGCACAAGAGAGAGCTTGTAAATGGAACTTTACTCGAAGGACTATATCGTTGGCAGTCTAGGATCCGTTATCACGAAGTGCCAGTGTAGGTACTCCGCATTTTCAATGGTAATTACGACATGACGAGAATGTCAATGCGTTTTGCACCTTATTTTCCTACTAGTATTCCCAGCAGTTCCCTTGTAACTTTTATCAACATGTTCCTGTCATTTCGGTATTTGGTTTTTAATAAACAGATTTGCCTTGGACTTTTTTTATCCAGTCAGCATAGGCGTGATGGTTTATCCACCTCAGGCACATTTTATGGTACATGCATAATGTATTCTAATTTTTTCTAATTCACTTAAGAGTATCTTGTAAATAGGACGAAGCGCTTCCATCGTATTTGGTTGTGGTTGCTTTTGCAAAATCAGGCATTAGTTGCCACTTCTTTAGATTCTAATTTGTGCTGCGGCAAACCGAATACGATTTAATGGTATACCTATTTTGTTAGATATAATTGAGATCATCTAGCACTTATTTCATTTTTGAAAAAAAAAAAAAAAAATAGACGAGGAGAGATGAAATATATTATACGGGGAGTATTGATTGAGTGTCATATTTATACGGGGGCTACCTTTGGCCTTTAGAAACACATGTTATAAGTTTGTTTTGTCAAATTCCGTAGTGAAAACTAATTTTTTTTAACCTTTTTTTTAGTAATTTTCATATGCCGCCGCTGGACAAGCTAGTTGGACCTCAAACAACGGGACATTAGTAACAGCATATACATACTTGGGAACTGCGATGCATTGTTACCGAATTTCAATTCTTATTAAAAAGCAAATTTCCACACTATACATTTATTGAGTTGGTATTTGCCAGGAACACTATTATTCCACATAAACAAAAATAAAATTTTTTTAAATAACAAGTAATCTCAAACAGTAGATAATAAATAAACAAAAGTGAGTAAATAATCTACTTACTTATCTGATTTTTACAACATATGACGTACTTGAAATATTCCGACTAATCTTCGAAAGATCCTCTTCCACTGCATTTAAAATTCCCCTCGCTACGGTCCTCTACAGACTTTAAATATTTTGTATAAGGGCCACACATTTCAATTCGCTATGGCTTCGTCACGCTAGATTTATATGGCCTGCGCAGCGGAGGCTAGCCTCCTGTGCTCTTCATAAGCGGCGGATCAGGATGGGATTCTGCTTAAATTTAAAATATGCAGAATATACCATTAGTAATAAGTAACGTTAACATAAATTAATTTTTTGTGCGACTAAATGTTATTATCTATTCCGCTGACGATGTGAATACAGGCTGTTACAAATTCGCTTCTCACTACAGGGATCTCGGAAACGGTAAGAGGTACGAAGTAGCTTAAATGGGGGCAAAGTCGCGTAATCAGGGGACCAACATTATGCCTTTAAAAAATCAGGGCTAACATATATTGGGTGATATTGGTGATACTGAAACAAGAAGAACACTTTCTCATGGCCACTTTTTGCCCTATATCGAATGGCATAATCAATTTTTGTATGTAACGTTTCATCTCTCCAGGACCATCATCAACTTCATTTTTTTAAATACGACCCTAGAAATGTTATTTCATTTTTGAATTCTGCATCGCATTCTAAGTATGTTTCATGTACCATGTTCTATACCTAAACTCAACAGTTATCGAGAATTTTACGATTTAATTATTGATTTATTGACAAAACAACAACAAATTAAAAACAGCAAAAATTACTGACCTCATTGTCAGTACGCAATGTAATAATTTTAACAGTATTTTTGAATTAATATTTTAAGATAATCACAAGTATCCAGTTCAATTGTTGGCCAGTGTATTGTCGACTTGATTTCTGATGTTTCTTTTTTGTAAATCGAGCAAAACATTCAATTGTGTGTTTATTTTATTTTTGTTTTTTCAATCCTGTTAATTTTGATTGTTGGCTTATCACCGTTTAGTCACATGGAAACTGTATGTCAACTGGACTTAAAATAAGTAATTGTCAAGAGCAGTTGAAAAGTTTGAAAGAATGACGCGTTTAACGGAGAACAACGAATAGAAATTTGATGACAGGAGGCATATGGAGACAGGACTCGAACACAATATCAAGTTTGCGAATTGTTTAATGAGAAGTACCCGGACTACTTTGATATGTTTAATTTACCGATTTAAGGCGGTTAAATATTTCCAAAATTTGTCAAGGAATACGAACTTTTGGTCTGTGCGAAATAAATTTCCCAAATATTCATGGGCGAAAAACGCAAATGCAAAAGATTCAGATAAACTTCATCAACATTTTTAAAAATATTGTACTGAATCACGGACAAACGTCGGGATAAGCAGAAATCCTATTTTATGTAAATAGAAGGGATTTGCGTTTTGGATTAGCCTGATTTTTTAAATCTCAGTGTCATTGAATGTTAGGGAACTGTTATTAATATTATAGCTAAGAACTCGATGATATAATCCAAATTTTTGGAAAAATTAACAAATTAAAGAAAAACATATTTACATGAAGTAATAATTTTTTGAATTTACCAAATTTTTAGAAACTGGTTATATTCAATCATTTTCTAGCCAATCATGTTTCGCTTTTAACTGACCATCCTTTTAAATATCCTTGTTTACAATATAACCTTGGATATTTTCGCTCTCCTTATTCAGTTTACAAATAAAATAACTTACGGCAGATAATCTGAATATAATTGACGGTAATAATTTAATTTATATAAAAATAGTGCCTTTGCCTGGCACTGCCCTCGGAACAATGCAAGAAAATTCTCAAAGATAAAACTCCATTCCGCTAATCACAAAATGTCAAAAAAACAGCCGTGGGTGTTTAGAAGGTAGCAATAAATAATAAATAAGTTAGTAAATATAACATTTCAATCTCGCCATTGGGCATAGAGCTGTAAAATTACATGCGCGGATACGAACACATGTAAGACCATTAAAAAACTAATTAATCTGTAATGCTGTCGAGGCCAACTGTTACTTTCCGAAGGGTAATGCTAATTGTGAGTGACACATTGTAGAACTAAGTGTTTTGACCTGGTCTAATGCTATAAACGGCGATACGTGTAGGAGAAGGCTTATTCATAGCCACATATGTTAATTCCTTTATACTGGAACAAAATTGTCCTTAGTAAAGGATATAAGTTATTGAGAAATACTTTTAGAGATTGAAAGTGATTGGGAGTTTTATATGAAAAGTAAAATATATCAAATATTATATACAGCAGTTGCTTGACATACATCAAAAGGTAGATGTTACCCATAATAATGCGGTAGTGACAAAAAATATATATGTATAACAATTTTTTGGAAAATGCCGGTATTTAGAAATTTATAAAAAAATATATATATTTTTTACTTCTTTAATCGGATGATTGCAGTATGTTACTTGTAACTATTTAATTGTAGCATTTTCTGCTCCTGCTTTTATTTAATTGATTATTTCTGCTACACTAAGAAAAAGTACAATTAAACTGTTCAGTCAATGATGGATACGAGCAAGTGTTTATACGAAGCCAATAAATAGTAATAGGTAGATACATATTTAATTTTAATTCAAATCATTACATACATTACATAAAAGTGACTGCCCTTCTTTACTTTAATTGTTAAATTTTCATATACCTAGATTATTATCTCCATTGCTTTATTTACCTGTGTCAAGAATTAATATTTAAAAATACCCTCCTCTTTTTGTGTGATAAATATAATCTGTTTCAAAATCAGTTTGATATTTTTAATAGTAATATAGTCATAATTAAAAAAGTTACATTTACAAATTAAATTATACTTACTTGTTTTACATTTATCTACTGTTTTGTCTAATGTTTCCAAAAACTAGGGCAGCTTCATAGAAAAAAAAGTAGATAAAATTTCCTTCAAAATAAGAAGTTGTAAAGTATTTTTGGATGAAAACTGACTGATATATGACCGCTCAAGCCCAATTTTTCGATTTTCGTCCCGTTTACACTTATACGTATTAATTCTCATTTTTTGCAAAAAAGGAAGGAAACAAGACGTTTAAGGATTTTCATTACATGACTTGTTCGAAGGGTCATTAAAAATGAAAAAACCGCGGGGTGCTATTAAATTAGAGGGTTGAAATTGAAGATAGGAGTAAAAATGCACTTTTGTAGTTTTTTAAATATTGTACGAAAATGAAGCAAAATTTCGGTATAGTTCATAGGAAAAATTTTGTAGAGAATTAAATTTCCCATCGAAGTAGCTTATTTAAAAATTTGAAAGAAAAATTTTATGCAAAAAATCGTTAATAAACAATTTTAAAAAAGCAAAAAATAAGATTTTAGATTTTTTTATTTCAGCCCTCTAATTTAATAGCACACCGCGGTTTTTTCATTTTAAATGACCTTTCGAACAAGTCATGTGATGAAAATCCTTGAACGTCTTATTTCCTTCCATTTTTGCAAAAAATGAGAATTAGAACGTATAAGGGTAAACGCTACGAAAATCGAAAAATTGGTTAATTTTAGCGGCCATATATCAGTCAATTTTCAACCAAAAACACTTAACAAACTCTTATTTTGAAGGAAATTTTATCTACTTTTTTTCTATGAAGCAATGTCTATATCTGTCTTTACTCAAAAAAAAAACTAGAGGCAAAAAGGTAAAAAAATTAAAAAATCGAATTTTTTGTATTTTTTTTCTAATTGTCTATTAACGACTTTTTGCATAAAATTTTCTTTTTAAATTTTTTAAATAAGCCATTTCCATGGAAATTTTAATTCTCTAAATAATTTTTCCTATAAACTATAGCGAAATTTTGCTTCGTTTTCGAGCTACAATTAAAAAACTGAAAGGGGTACATTTTCACCCCTATCTCCAATTTCCATCCTTCAAAAATAATACAGAATTAGTGAAAAAATGTATTATTAGATAATGATTAATGAGTATACAGGAAGATTTGTTTATAGAGCTAAATCTTAAAGACAAAACAAAATGTTATACCTACAAAGAAAATAGCATATATTCAAGGTTCAATAAAATTGGTAGTAAGTTTAATCTTAGGACAGTTTTTCAAATCATTAGTACGATGATTTTATCAAAAATAGACAGGAAAATGAAATAGAATATTCTAAAGACTGCATTTAGTATAGGTATATCTTGCGATTACAGCAAACATTGTGTGAAATTTCGAGACCTCTAAATGTTAGAATTATTTCGAGACATTTTAGAAGGGCAGAATTTGAAAAATTAAAAATATGCGATCAAAATTGGCAAAACAGTCATGTTATTCAATGAAATAACACAAAAGTTTCCTGAAAAGAAGGTAATACGAAAAAAAGAAAACCAAATGAGTTCACATTTATTTTTCTAAATGATGATACATATTTTTTAAATCATTTTTTAAATTTTGATGGTTGAATATTCTCAACGACGGTGACGAGTGTGTAGTAACCGAATAAATATATTTCATATATAGAAGGTAGACAAATAAAAAAATTAAATTAATATAATTAATTTACAAAAATAACTATGAAGACATTTTCATTTTTCGCTGGTCCAACATTAGTTAAATAAGTAAAAAAAATGCACTGAAACAAAAGAGGCACACAAGCCGATTTTCAATAAAATTAATTATATATACGCTTTATATTTAAATCTCACTATATATTGGTTTTACATTAGTATATTTTGTTGACTAAATTTAATAACATTTTAACACCCTGTATATTGTACGTTTAAAAGGGGACAGTTGTAAAAATTTCTATTCGATTCCATTCAATTCAAGTTTTCTTCTCTTCGCTTCCCAAGACTTTTCTTTTCCACGAGATCGAAATGAGTTTCACCACGTCTCTAAACATAGTAATAAACACATAACCTCATCTTCAAACAAGTAAGGAGATGCCACTTTCGCGATCGTTAAGTTAAGATAGCCGCGGGTACCGACTTCACTTTTAGTTCCTCCTCATCACAGCAATGCACTCTCGGTTTTCTCGTTTTACGAAATGGTCTGCGATTGACACTGAATGAATAATAATAATGAAACCTCAACTATTTTTTAATTATTCTATTATCACATTTAACAAAATTCAAAAACAATATAAAGACTACAAATTAACGATAAAAGGTATAAGACGTTATTTACTTTTTTTTTTTGTGAAAATTAATCATATTGACCCTATACCTATATATACCGTGAAGTATGGAAAATCGCTCGGACCCGTCGAATTATATTTTTAGTTACGCATTTTCATTTATACAGGGTGGACCAAAAAAAAGTTATGAAATCAAGGCCAACTTTTTAAATGGAAACCCCACTTTTTTGTATTTTTATTCAATTCTCCATGGAATTCCGATAATTTTTTATGTAACATAAGTTATACCTATCTTTAACCGTTTTCGAGATAATGGCGTCTGAATATGGAATATGTAAAATTTTTAAAAATTACTCTCGATACGTAAGGACTGTAACGTCAAAGTCAGTGGGAACCGAGTTCTGCTAAATACATTTTGTGTTTTTCGAATATTTAAGCACAGCTAATGAATTTAATTTTTAATTTTAATTTGTTTGGTACAAACTGACAAAGCCAGAAGAATAATGTGAAATATTCAATAACAAATATCCACTACTACTACTGTAAGAAAAATTTGCAAAAAATTCAGGATTATAAACTAATTCAAATAGAGTTAAAATAAATGTTCAAATTGCTATCCTTGGTTTCTTGACAATACCCAAGCCTATGTACAAACTCATCTTGAACATTATTAAGTACGTTTCTGTCAATATTCCTAATTTCCTGCCTGATTCGGGTTTTTAAGTCCTCGATGTTTTGCGGTGGATTTACATAAACTTTGGATTTTAAATAACCCCATAAGAAGTAATCCAAAGGAGTGAAATCGGGTGATCTCGGAGGCCACTCTATTGGCTAAATAACCTCGGACTTGCCGAGCCAAATGATGTGGCGCGTCATCCTGTTGAAAATACAAGGTATCGCTTGGCATGTCCGGTTCATTTACGTTTGGAAAAATTTGAATGATGGCGGGAATTAGGTCAAACTAAAGGAAGGCCAAATATCTTTGTCCCGTGAGGTTTTCTTCGAAGAAAAAAGGGCCAAGAATCTGATCATTAATTATGCCTGCCCACGCAATCAATTTCTGTGGGTACTAAGTATATGCCTCAGTCATCCAATGAGGATTGTTTTGACTGCAATACCTGCAGTTTTGGCGGTTAATAACACCATTCAAACAGAAAGTTTCCTCGTCTGAGAAAAGGATTTGCCGATGAAACTGTGGGTTGCGGTCGGATAATGTTGAAATGGTTTCACAAAATTGGATGTGACGATCAGGATCATCTTTGTTACTAAATGAATTTTGTACAGGTGATATTTCTCTTTCTTCAAAATACGCAAAACTGATCTTTGGGAAATTGTATTTCCTCCAGCAATATCTCTGCTCGAGCTATGAGGATTTTTTTGCAACTGCAATAAGATATTTAACTTCATGTCCTCATCTATTTTCATACGACCTGTTTTGGGAATATTTTTATGTGACCAGAATCTCGAAATTTCTTGGCAATTTTGTTTACCGTGGCTTGATTGATTGGATGATCTGGATACTTGTTATTGAATATGTCACACACTTCTTGTTGTGTTCTGGCTTTGTCACCGTGTCCCAAATAAATTAGAATTTCTATGCGCTGCGTTTCTGTTAGACGCGCGTTAAGTAATTGCACTGTCCTAAATAATAAAAAATAGTAGTAGTGAACAAGGTACATCATTTCAACTGACTTTGACGTTGCCTATTTAATATTTAGTTGCTTGACGACGGTTACAATGCGTGTTTTTCTGAAGAGTTTTTTAAGTTTTTTGTTCTTTACAAAAAACATGAAACGGTGCTAACAATTTGCAAAATAACCTGGTCGTAATTTAAATAGTGACATTTAACAAAATCATATTTTATACAATAAAATTATGCGTTTTTAATTAAATTGTACCTAAATATTTCACTTATATTTTTTACATTCAAGTCATGGCATCCTAATGATCAAAATAAATCACTGAACCACTTATTTTTTATGGATTTTTCTGATTTGAAGCAACCTTCTGTGAACCACACAAATCTAAGATCTAAAAGTAAACGTGGTTTTATTTTAAAATCAGCAGGGTAAATCTCAGGGTAATTTTGGAAAACTTTCCATATTCTATATTCAGACGTCATTATCTCTAAAACGGTTAAAGATAGGTATAGGTTATGTTAAATAAAAAATGATCAGAATTTCATGGAGAATTGAATAAAAATACAAAAAAGTGGGGTTTACATTAAAAAAGTTGGCCTTGATTTCATAACTTTTTTTTGAGCCAAATGAAAATTACTTCAGAAAATGCGCAACTAAAAATATAATTCGACGGGTCCAAGCGATTTTTCAAATACCGAACATCTGATTTTTAAATAAATATATTCCATACTTTTGTCGCTCACGGTATATGTAACTATAGTAGGATCGTATTCGATGCAAAGTAGAGCAAAAAGTTGTCGGTCTTTTATCAAGGGAAAATCGTGTCATCATTTTTAGGAGGCGTAAGATAAATCATTTCAAATTTAAAATGAAATTTAATGTAAAATCTGAAATACCGCTGCATACGCACTGTGTTCTGGTAGTAGCTGTAGTCGCCCAGGTGCATCGAGTGTACGAACTGGTCGGTTATACGTCAAATACTAACCTGGCGAGTTTTGCCGTCAATTAGAGAGCGCTTCCAAAAAACAAGTAAACAACAGTGGCGCGTACAAAGGTAAAATGTAGTACATATGTGGAATTTAGGAAACAAATTGGATTTATAATAAATTACATTTAAAATAAATAGTTTATGAGAATAAAGGAATTTTTGTAGGAACAAGGGTGCCAGACCTGAACTGATCCCCTTGTCCCTTCATAATGTATAAAGAAATTATTCAGTTTGTAAAACACTTAAAAGCGTACTTCATTGGTTCCCTTGACAGGCCATGATTTATTATTTTGCATCGAATATGATCCTAATATATGTATAAAGTACCTTTCTTCCAGCATAGACAAAATTCCTACTCATGAAGAGTTTGATACAAACGTTTTATTTGTGCATTTTCCACTTTAAGACATATTCAATTCATTCTGTGTCACGATTTGATACAAACTTCATTTCTTTGTAAAATATTCAAGGAAGTGCTCAGTCCATTTGACATGGCTATAAATTGATCACCGTAAGAAACAGAAATGAATATTTTAACACTCGGTGCGGCTTTTTTCTCAATAAACCCATACCGGCAATTTATTAAGGACGTCCCGAGGCTAAGCGTTCGACACGCAACGCTCGGAGAGTGCTAATTTAGTTAAAGACGGGGAAAGTTTTTTTTCAAAAGGAATTGCGAAAGTATGCGGCGATATTTACATTTGAAATTAATGCCTAATAAGGGGCCTCTTTTCTACAACTAAACAATTTGTTAGGATAATAGCAATAGTAATTGTTGCTTGTCTTTTAGCTGAAATATATCCATTACCGGCAATGTACAGGACAACTTGAAAATAGAGCTGTCTAAACTGCTTTCAAAGCCTTGTTCTATTATTTAAAAATGAAAATAATTCATTGTTTATATTAAATCAACAATCAATATAAAAGTTTAAGCGTGTAAACACAGGGTGAAGTAGTCGAGTGGCAAGCAATTTTCAAAATTAGATACAAATATTTAGGGAGACAATATTTTTTTTTAAATACATCCATCCACACGTAGGTATGTTTAGAAAACCGCATGGGAGGTAATAACTTATGCACGCACACTAACGGTTTACGAATTGGCCAAATGCGCCAAAAGAAGTATTTATTAAAATATTTAAAACTTTTACTTTCATACTGTCAGTTAAATCTAACTCTAATGTACTGTGATGGATTCTAATTAAAGAAATAGTAACTAGTAAATATCTATCAGAGAATTAAAATTTAATTATGTAATAATCTGAACTCAAATTTTAACATTACAATAAAGAAAACTCTAAACGATTGTATAATTAATTAATTTTAGCAATTTAAATGCTACCATAAAGTTAAAAATTACAATATTTAAAAAGCAAACTGTTAAATTACTGAAAAGCCAACAAACCTCATCGAATCATCGGAATCATATAATCATCGAAAAATATTTAAACATTTAATTGCCACTAAATATGTTAAGTCAACAACCTATCAAGATAAAATTGTCATAATCTTCTCATCCACATGTAACTAACCACAGTAATTAGCTTAGAACAAGAAAAACAAAAGCCAACACTAATTATTGTCTGAAATTTGTGACATAGCTTTCGGTTGATTCTATATTTTTGGATAAAACAATTTAATTATATAATTCAATGGGGTTCAGCTAAAATTTTGGAAAAGGGAAATGACACCGCAAATGAAAATTAAGAAAGACCGGGGTTCTTTTGTTTCAAATTATTTTGTGAACTTGGTTAAAATGAGAAACTCATATTTTGATTTTGTACTATTGAGCTATATTGAGATAAAACACTTTCCACTAATATACAGGGTGTCCCAGAATAGACAGATTTAGGCTAATTCACCTTTATCAGAAATCACTTCGTTTGTCCGCTAGATGGCCTCAAAGTTCGTGAAAATTTTTTAAATTTTATAAATAACCGAATTATTTAATTAAATGAGCGGTTTGGGTACAAAAACATATTTTTCAAATGTCTACTTTAACTTGCCAAAAATGAAGTAATAGGTGGTATATCTCATCGTCGTAAACACTCACTAAGAATTGTTTGGTACAATGAGTTAAAGATCAGAGTGAAATTACAGTCAATCTACAAAATCAGTGCCTACTAACACTTTGTTAACTATTATAATGTGGGTGGCACGAAAATGTAGATATTTAAAAAATATTTTTTGTACCCAAACCATTTACTGAATCAAAATTCTACAAGAGCCCCAAAGACTTCCAAATCGTGTCACCTATCAGATAAAAAATAGCTGTCATTATTGCCCGAAAAAGGAAAAAGTTATGAACGGATATTATCACCATACATCAATTTTGTAAGAGTTATAGGTTTTAAAAAACACTCTGTATAACACCAAGATGTAACACCAATTGAAAAAGCAAAAGTCCACATCCCAAATATAATCAAAATCGATTAATACGTATTCGAGTTATTTATAAAATTCAAAAAATTTTCACGAACTTTGAGGCCATCTAGCGGCCAAACGAAGCGATTTCGGATATAGGTGAATTAGCCTAAATCTGACTATTTTGAGTCCACGAATCTGTTGTACACGTTTTGTCTGGAACACCCTGTATACCGAATTTAAAGGCGCTGACTTATTTATTGCAACACTAGTCTCGAAAATCATACGAACAATTGAACAATAAGTTTATAATTCTCTAACGAAAATCCATTGCAATACTGAATGACTGTAACTGTAATATTTTATTTTCTTTCCTACTATCTGTTATAACATTAGGGAAGAAGAAAAAATGATAATAATTGCAAAAGAATTTGCTGCACAATTAACATTATAATTTAAATACGAAAGTATTAGTACATTTAAAAAAAATTAAGTCGTGATAAATTGAAGACATACAATAAATTTATTGTCTGTATAGCTCCGTTTACTTGTATATCAAAGATATTTTATAATTTTTTGTTGTATTCTTGTGTATTATATTAATTTTTTGCAAGGGAACTGATGTATACTTAAAAAAATATATAGGATATAACAAGAGACATAAAGTACAAAAAAGTAAAGGGTATATTTGGAAATATTAATTGTCACTTACCAGCACTGGGAATAATATATTTTTCTTTCTTTTTCTCCCATAAAGGATTTGCACCTAATAGATTACCTCTGTCGTTCAACATTTTACTGTTTAAAATATTTTTCTACCAAATGGACGAACAACTAATGCTGTTAAAATTTTTTCAAATCCCATCAATTCGCTGATATTGGAATTAATATATTTTTTTGGTACATGACCTAGCCACATATTGTTGGGATATGTGAAGTTTTCTTTTCTTAAGGTTTTTAAGAATATCCAGTACCCTGGAATAATTATAAAAATATAAAAAATATATATAAATAAACTCCCGGTGTAAAGTTTCATTAAACATTTTTTCCTATAGAATCTAATGAAAGTACTGTGTAAAACCTACTGCTAATGTTTCAAAATTTTTTCTACCTTTGCATACAAAAATGAAAAAATTAACAATGCTATCCCCAGTAAGTGCAATAATAATTCTTTCTTGAAAGTAATACAACTTAAATTATCATAAATTTGCAATTCGTATATACCTAAAAGATATAGAGATAAAATTAATACACAATTTCTTTCCTGTCAAATATTTTGTTGCTCTTTGTCTGTAACATAAATTATCAATGCAAAGTGATATTGCATTACAGTGCATTCGTATTACGCAGGCCTTCTTATACCTTAAAATAACTATACTGCATATTGACCTTTACCTAAATTTTGACAATATAGTAAAGGTGCCACATTTTTTCTTGTAAGTCGTAACACCAAACCATATAATTATTCAATAACCCACATGTGAAACTCAACGCATCTTACGCAACGATGACACAATTGCCGCATGAAGACCATAGCTATGACAGATCGAACCATCAGTTATAAACTCTCGCAAACTCGTCACCATAATTGGCCACGGACACTTGTCGAGTGAACGTCGATTCGAAAGAAAAATGATTTACGATCGACAACTTTCCCTTTAGATTCTACATCATCAAGATACAGAAAAATGGAATTCAAGGAGTTCAAGAATTCGATCATTAATATATCAACACATTTTTTGCAAAAATAAAAATATAGGTCTGAACTTAAACAGTTTTTACTAATAAATAGTTTCAAACTATAATTAAAAATATCCAAAATAAGTGTTAACTGAATTTGCTATGATTTTTTTTTCTATATCGTTGTATACAGGGTGTCTCATAATTAGTTGCCAACCCTGAACAGGCCGATTTTATGATCAAAACTAAGTAAAAAAGTTCATATGAACATGGGTCCGGCAATGCTTCCTAAGGGCACAGGGACCCATTGAAGAGGGAGGAATGGAAATCATTTTTTTGCAATATCTCTCAATCGCGTTGTGATAAATGAATGAAATTTGGTATACACAGCTAAATTTTGATGAGCAATTTGATGGACTAATCCATTTATTTCCACAAGGTCCATTGGGGTGGGTACGGGGGGGCCCTTGGTACTTTGCGTGTGTAACTTTTTCATCTTTGACTTTTTAACAAATTGGACAGCAAATTCCGTTTTCCCGAACTGTTTTACGTTAAAAAGGTACTCTTGTTTCAAATCGTTATCTTTAACGGTTTCTGAGAAAATCGCTCTTGAATTAATCCCACTTTGGTCAATTTCATAGTAATTTAAACAAAAAATAATAATAATAATTTAATACGTAATCAGTAATACACATTATTGATGTAGAACAATTATGATATGATGATTTGTTTATGGCTTTTGCGATGGTAATGCTGCGCGGCAGAACGCGAGTACGGCAGAAGGTTTCCAAACAGAAGGCTGACATCAAGGAGGACATTCCTCACTGTATTCCGCAATTTAGCTGCAACCGTCACTTTTCGAAGGGATCATAAGATGGAAACTTAATTTTGATAACAGACAACAAGCTATTTTAAAAACTGTTCAAAAAACCCTCCACCTTCTCTGATACAAAGTCTTGCCCTACGTGTAACACTTCTCGAAGCTATTAAGATGCTAAAACGGTTTTGACGAATTTCATTGGCTGCATCATTGATACGCTGCAGCAATTCCTCACGGGTATCGACTTCGGTGGCGTAAACTTTTTGATTTAGATATCCCCAGAAAAAGAAGTCCAGCGGGGTTAGGTCGGGAGAACGCGGCGGCCAAGCTACCGGTCCGTGCCTCCCTATCCACCGTCCAGCGAAATTTTCGTTTAGGAAATTTAGAACATTGCGACCACTATGTGCCGGGGCTCCATCGTGTTGAAAAAACATGTTACGTCGTAAATTTAGAGGCAGATCATCGAGAATTTGGGGAAGATTTTCTTGAAGTAAGTTTAAATAAAGATTTGAATTGAGACGTTGTGGAATTTCAATAGGTCCAATCAGAGTGTCGTGAATTATTCCCGCCCATAAATTTATGGAAAACCGTTGCTGGAAGTTTGTTCTCCGAACAACATGTGGGTTCTCTTCTTCCCAATAATGAGAATTATGAAAATTTAATTTTCCATTTCGGGTAAAAGTAGCTTCGTCACACCACAAAATTTTGGAAGCTTGCTCGTTGTCCAGCGACAAAATCCAGCGACAAAATTGCATACGTGGCGCAAAATCTTCTGGTATCAAGCCATGTACACGTCGATAGTGATAGGCATGTAGACCTTGTCGCTTTAATATTCTTCCAACCTGAAATGTTAGTAGCACATCTAATCAATTCTGTTAAGGAAATCTTTAAGATATGTAGTACCGTTGGCCGAGGAACATTTATTTGCCTTGAAATGTTCCGTATGCTAGTCGTAGGATCTTGTTCAATAGCGTCAAGGACCTCCGCTTCCCTATTAATCCTGGGACGTCCTTGACCCGGTGCCTTTCGAAAAGTGGCGGTTGCAGCTAAGTTGCGGAATACCGTAGGGAATGTCCTCCTTGATGGCAGCCTTCGGTTTGGAAACCTTCTCCCGTACTCGCGTTCTGCCGCTGCAGCATTACCATCGCAAAAGCCATAAATAAATATCATATCAACTAACTCTTGTCCCGTAAACTCTTCCATTTTTTTCGCTTAGAACTATTAAATTGGCAATCGGGTTGACAATACTTTGACATAAGAATACCTTGATAATTTTGTTTAAATTACTATGAAATTGACCAAAGTGGGATTAATTCAAGAGCGATTTTCTCAGAAACCGTTAAAGATAACGATTTGAAACAAGAGTACCTTTTTAACGTAAAACAGTTCGGGAAAACGGAATTTGCTGTCCAATTTGTTAAAAAGTCAAAGATGAAAAAGTTACACACGCAAAGTACCAAGGGCCCCCCCGTACCCACCCCAATGGACCTTGTGGAAATAAATGGATTAGTCCATCAAATTGCTCATCAAAATTTAGCTGTGTATACCAAATTTCATTCATTTATCACAACGCGATTGAGAGATATTGCAAAAAAATGATTTCCATTCCTCCCTCTTCAATGGGTCCCTGTGCCCTTAGGAAGCATTTCCGGACCCATGTTCATATGAACTTTTTTACTTAGTTTTGATCATAGAATTGGCCTGTTCAGGGTTGGCAGCTAATTATGAGACACCCTGTATAGAGACTATTTACATTTATAGACCTGACCTGACCAAAGTTGTAGGCATCTTAACAATAAATATTTCAGTCAAGATGGGTGATATATGTTTTATCATCTTGAGCTAGCTGAACCATCAATTTGTACGTGAATTAGCATTGTGATTGATAGTGGTATAAAACTTGCAGCGTGTACTAACATCTAGGTCAGAATAACGTAGCTTATCCTTGAACTAAGATTTATATTGTGAGATTTCAATTCGAGGTAACGACATGTAATTTTAGACCGTGGCGCCTATTTTCTTTTATGAACCATGGGCATGGGCCATGTGCCATCTTTACTAGCAATTTATAACATCAAAAATTTAAACTCTTTCTACTTGCGGTTAACAGAGTTTTAAATGCAATTTTCTGAATCGGTAAAGTTTATCACATTAAAGATATTTTCACTATAATTTTCTGAGACTATATATTTTTTTATTTAATTGGCTATTTCTGCCCCAATATAAATCTAGTTTTACCATTTTTGACAGAAACTATCTACTATCAACAAACAATAGCTACTACTACTAGATTTAAAAATAGACAACATCAGGAGAATAATTTAACAAGTACGATTGACGACAAATAGCGAATGTCCATTCTTTCTATCTTTTTAAATTTTTTCCATCAAATGTTATGTAGTTAATTGTTATTGTAGTTTATTTACAACTCCTTAACTCCTTTGTTATTACCATCTTAACCTGGAAAAAATGGTAATTTTACCATAGATTCACATTTTCCCGGTTTGGCCATCCGGTAATAATAATAATTATTAAAATTAGTTTTGTCAAATTTATTATATAACTGTAACAGTTACGAAAACGCCAAAATATAGTTCTGGTTTGAAATTAAACTCTAGATTTAAATGTTATCCATTTTAATATTATACAGGTACAACTTTTTTTTATAAATTAAAAGTACTACGTGTCCATACCTCATCCATTGGTTGCTGAAAGTGCTTGATACTAACAAATTTTATGACACCCTAGTTAGTATTATATACAAATATTTTTATATATATTTGCCCCTTTGGTAACTGTACGAAAAAGTCGACACCCTGTATATTCCTTATAACTGCTCATCATAAAAAAATACGTACAGGGTTAGTCACTATAATCTGAGTATTTATTGTGAGTTTATTATTGAAATTACAAAAAGTTTTTAATACAAAAGTTTTAGGTGTTTTATGAATTTTTTAATACAGTATTAGAAAAAACAATTGAATAATGGAAATCACTAATTTAAAGAATTTTTTTTAATGGAACACCATATATGTATATATTGGTGCATACTTAGTTTCGTTAAATTTTCCTCTTTTCAAAAATATATAATATGTTTGAAACTATTTTTGAAAAAAAAAACAAGACAGAAATTTATGTCTGACGGATCGCAGTGGCTATGGACGAGGCACGCGGAACACACAAATGACTTTGACAGAAGTTTATTTATTATCATTTATTTCCTATAACAAACTATTTTAACAAAGAAATAATGTTTAGTGAACAAAAAATTTGAAGTTATCCGTTTATTTTATGACAATAATAAAAATCATTCTTAACTTTAACAAGTTTTAACTTTAACGGAATTTTAATACCTAATTAATAAAAATCAACTAAAACACAAATGGTCACAGATGCTCAATGTGACCGCCATTATTATTGATGCACTTCGTATAATCATCATTAATTTTCAGAACGTCATTTAGTATGAAATGGGAATTAAATTCACTTAAAGTTTTGTATATATTGAACAACTTTATGTCTTAGTTCGTATAAATTTACACTAGTTTCCTTAAAAACCTCGTTTTTTAAGTAACCCCATAGAAAACTGTCCAAGGGTGTAAGGTCCAATTTGTTTTCTATTTGATTTTCAAGAAAATGCAGGTATCTTTCCCCAGTTAAAGCAGCTTCATAAAATAGTAGGCCAATGATTTTATTTCTCACTATATCGCACCAAACATTAAACGATGTGCGTCCTTGACTTGGAATTTCCCTATTATAGTGAGGATTTTCATTTGCCCAGATATGAGTGTTTTTTCTATTATAGATGCCAGCTGCTGTAAAAATCGCATCAGTCCATGAAATCTTTTCAATATAGTTTAGGTCGTCATTTTTCAAGCGCACCATTTCTCTGCGGTACTCTAATCGCTGAATTTTTTGATTTTGGGTCCACTGCGGTCCGTCAGACATAAATTTCCCTCCTGTTTTTTCAAAAATAGTTTTAAACTGAAATATGTCAAAAAGTCCTCAATCAAACAGTAACATATTACATTTTTGAAAAGAGAAAAGTTTTACGACGCTAAGTATGCAATGAAAAATGATTTTCAAAAATTTTCAATTTTCGATTCAATAAAGAAATAAAGTATGTACATAACAAATTATTAAATATAATTCTATGGAAACATATATTATAAAATTGAATTTCTTTTTGACGTACTTCTGGTGTACAATATGGTTGACACCTTGTCCTAAGCATATTTGAAAAATATGGCTGCTAGGAGGATGCTTCTACCACAGTAACTATAAATCTGTTATAAAATAATTAGATTTTAAATATTGTATATAGTTTTTTGTATAGTAATTTGCTGTCTACTGTCAGTTTAAATATTCTGCGTAAACTGCTTCCTGCTACAATTCCAATGGCGTCAACAGAACAGATAGTAAAGTAGTATGTAAGTATGATGGGTAGCTGGTATGGGTCGTAAACATTGTAAGTGCTTACTTGTATTTTAAAATGTTCTCAAAGAATCTCCGAAGATTTTGAATGATAAAACACTTTCAATTAATAGCACTGCTGGTAGAGTTTAGAAAAGACAAATATACGGAGTACTGTCACAAAGTCACAAATTTGATAATAATATGGTCAATCAGCCGTTTATTGGTCACAAACAACGAATACATTCTAGAAGAGACGTGAGTGGATGTCTGCAGATGAAATCATTATCAGTTAGTGTTAATTGTAATTAATAATTAATGAAATTATAATCAGTAAACAGTATTACAGTACTTTTAGTGTTGTTGTTTGCAGCACAAAATAATTTTGCAGTGACTGTAAAAGCAACGTATTGAATAAACAAACTCTTTCATCAATTTTAATGAAACTTGGCAGGTTTGTTTGAAATGATAAAAGGCTTATTTGAACATAATAAATGATTAAAATTAATAATTCCAGTGTCTTCCTGAAGGATAACTAACTAATAATATCCTAGGACATAACGCATAGTAGGTATTTAAATTTTAGAAAACAAACATGCAGTTCTATAACCATAATTGTTGTAACAGTATATTAACACTAAAATTTTGTAATTCACATATTTTTTTAGGTTAGTTATATATTTGTATGCCTTCGAAAGCTTTACTATATAGTAGTTTTATAAGTACAATATATATTGCTGCATCTCTCAAAAATAGCTATTTAGTTGAGAAGAAACTACTTAAACTATTCTACTTACAGCTGTAATAGAACCCTTTTATAGAATATTTTTTTTAATCTTGTGATTTTATTTAACTTAAAAAGCTAAAATTATTTATAATTTATACAACATTAATAGTGCAATCAACATACTGTATTAAAGCATAAAAAATTGACCGGTAAGTGTTTACAAGATTATAAAAAAACAAGGAAGCAGTTATTACACTAAACTAAAATAAACTAAACTACTGAGGATGCCGCATTTTGATCCTTCAAAGTCGTCCTTGAATTTCCACTTTTCACTTCATCGGCCGACTGAAGTGTAGCTCCAAAGCGCCTTTTTTTATTATGCAATGCGTGATCTCAACATCGTGCCGACGTTCCCTTCTCGAAAACAAACAAAACACCATTAAGAAACAATAGTCAGCCTCTGTTTCGCTCCGGTTGAGCTGGCCGTTTTTTTTTTTACTAGAAAAGGGAACAGTACATTCGTTTTTCTTGTTCGCGGGCAACAGGTATCAATGTATTCTGAGGCAGATACAATGTGAGCAGTGAAAGTAATTTATTACATGAGACACGGAGCATGTAAAAAAATATGAACGGATAGTCTCAGCATATTTGTGTAGGTCATCTAATTCCACATTGCTTGAACAAGGTTAAAAGTCTGAAGGAATTGGGTTTATCGTGATTTGTTCTAAAAAGCGTTTAGCACCGTAGAAATATCTTTATTAACAATAGATATCTGTTGGAAATTCCTCACGGGGGTTGGGCAGAAGCGAAGAATAATAATAAGTCATCAAGTTTTTTCTAGTAGAGTAAATTCTACTTACATTTTGGTAATGAATCTAGCCCTGCAGTTTCTGTATTTAAAATGAAATCATTCTGTATAGAATATACTACCATACACAGAAAAATTTGTATTTACATATAGAACTTTTGGAAACACTGAAAATAATACATAGAGTAAAAATGCCACATAATCAATATTTGTATGGAAAACTAAAAATACCTGGTAGTAGGTGGTAGTTTTTTTTTTTGAGAATTTGAGAAATCGAATATTATTTATACTTAGAAAAAGAAAATTAAAAAATTCCGCTTTTATTTTATTTCATTTTTTGTTTATTCGCTAAATTTTGGCAGCTTTTGTTTGAATATTTTCAGTAACGAGGTAAATATAAGAATAAGTATGTGTCTTATATCACTATTGAAGGTAGAAAAACAAAAAAAAAGCTACTGACAAACTTGACTTCAGTCAGTTTGAGTTTTGAGGATAAATACAGTTTTTTGAAAAATTAACTGTGTAACCTGTTGAAATGATTGTGTAGTCGAGGAGAAAGAAATATTTTCTGTGCGATATTTCTGGATAAGCAAAATTAAATTTATGGTATTAACACCTTAACTGAACCTTTCTGGAAAAAAAGGAGTATTTATTTCAAAAAAATCTTTTAATTGTGGTAGAGATACCCAGTAAAGACTATAAATTCTATAAATAAAAAGTACAAATATTAAAATATTTGTCATATTGCCTTTTTTAGATATTGAAATAATAAATGATTACAAGCCACGTGACCAGTACATTTGTTTGGAACAGTAATTTTATTTCCTTCATGTTAACAATTTCGGTAAAATTAAAAATTAATAAAAGAAGAATTAATATAAAATCAAGATTACATTAGAAAACAACATTGTGTTTCACCGACTATTGATTGGTATAATTTTTCGCGAGATACTATTCAACAATTCACCGCTCGCATTATTTCGAGCGTAGGCGTAACGGTTGGTTATTGTTCATTGTAAACGAATCATTAATATTGGTAACGCCAACAGTTAGGGAATTTTCATTACAAATACAAGTCGTGCAATGTTGGGTTGCTTGTATACATTGATTTACAGAGTTCTATGTCATTATATTAAAATTTTACAAGTATAAGCTTCTAAGATTAAAAAAGCCAAATGCTGTAGATCGACCTTTATTTGCGTACAGACCTCTACAATTAAACGGCTTTAAATTCGTAAACCACGTAAAAACTCGTCTTATTTCATAAATGTTTAATTAATGTTATTTTCGAAACCCTCTTATCTTTGTTGAATACAAGCAATTGTTGGCCAATCTACTGAATTTGCTCCAAAATCTTCTCTGGTGTAATTTTGCTAATTTCTCATTATGTTATGTTTATGATTATTTTAATTTTTGGTTTAAATGTCACTATATCATCAACGATATCTTAAGGAAGTAATTTCGTTATAAGATAAACATTTTGTAACAGCTTTACAACCACCCCTGCGTGATATAATATGACCACCTCGAAAACGAACAACTTTTCTATTGCTTAGAAATCGTTAGAAAATTATGCAAATTTACTTATCTTTCCTTGTATTCATTTCTGCCATACAAGCATAATATGTAGATTAGTGCGCGGACCATTATAAGTAATTTACTTTCTTCGGAGTAACTGTTACATAAGAGTTAATTACATTTCGTTCAGCAGAAAAGGTTTTGAATATAAGTAAAAAAAAATATGTACTATAATTATTAGTTCTCTTTATTATTAAATTAAGTAAGAACGACATTCCTTATATACTTGTATATTTTATAGCATTTGTAACTGGTATGTTTATTGTATATGTCGTAATATATAACTGTTTATTAATAATTAAGGAAGTAGGTATTAAAAAAGTGGCACATGTACAGGGTGGTTGATTTTCGATTGTTTTATAGGGTACAGCTAAAACGTTGATAGATACAAAAAATCTGATATCGATGTCCCGTCCTCTTTTTTTGAGTTTACTTTGCTGGTCCCAAAAAATCTTGGCTAACTTGATTAGTTTTAGTTTTACACCCTGTATTTGGCCATTCCGTTGAATAGCATTTTTTTTACCTTCTCAGCCATATATAATAATAGATACTTTTTATTTGCCTAAATGAAGAAAAATGTAAATAATGTATAGATATTTTTTCAGTTGCCCATGAGATTTATTTAGTATTGGTCTCTTCGTTTTCTATTATTATTTTTATATTAAGCACCTAATGTAGACTAAAAAATTACAAGAAAAAATAAATTAGATTATTCATTTATCTTTACTTAATAAGTTTAATTATAGGTACACTTATAACTGTTAAACATAAACTAAACAAAAATAACAACTATAAAATCAGAGAAACAACAATAAAACAAAAATGACAAAACAAAGTCACAGCAAGTACTCGAATTGTCGGCCATTTTTGTTGATACATAACTGACACCGTTTGGCAATGGAGCGGGTCGCATTATAAATGTGGATATTTGACACCCGCTGAATATAGTTTTCAAAATATTCCCTTAGCTCCTCGACATTATTAGCTCTCTACCTATAAATTTTGTCTTTAAGATCCCCCCCCCAAAAAAATAAAAGTCTATAGGGGTTAGGTCTGGTGACCTAGGCGGCCACCTGTTTGGTCGGTACGTACCGATCCAATTGTCCCCGAAATTATGATTTAATAATTCTCTAACAATGTGGGAATTATGTGGAGGCGCACCATCATGCTGAAAGAACATGTGATATCGTTGAGCTAGTGGCATATCGTCCAGCGGTTCAATAATATTTTCATGTAAAATTCTCACATATCTCTGAGCGTTAAGGTTTTCATCGTACATTTCGTAAGCTATCACTCTATTGTGGAAGAGAGCTACCCATACATGAAAACCAAACCGCCCTTGTTGAATTCTGGCTACAATTTGGTGAGGATTATTATGCCCATTGAATATACCTTTGCTGCTTATAATAGCCTCGTCGGTCCAAATAACATTTTGAAAAAAATTGGGGTCTACAGTCTGCAAAAACCATTGGCATAAAATGATGCGTCTCTCTTCATCTCCTGGATGCAAATGGTGGACTTTTCTTATAGTATATGGTCGAAACTTGTGTTTTTTTAAAATTCTCAATGCTTGGAATTTACCAATTCCTATTGTCCTTTGAATTTCTCTGCTGGATATATTGGGATTTGCGACAACAAAAGCTAAAGTATTGATTTCATCATTTTCTCTATTTTGTATATAATAAGATTCAGCTCTCAGTTTCTGAAAAGAACCAAACTCACACAATAAGTTATCATAGTCAGGTAAAAATTCTCTTTTCTGGCTGATGACACTCTGGGTATCTCTCCAAATATAAGTTTAACTGTGTCACTATTTTTTTCACTTTCAATGTAACACTCCAACATTTGAACTTTGTGAAGATTTTCGTACACCATTTTTATACCTTTCAAAATTAAAACCAAGTAATAGACGTTTAACAAGCTTTCAATCAGTCAAAAATAAACTAACTGTCAATATTGAACAACAAAAGACGAATAAATAAATAACATAAAAAGTATCTATTATATATGACTGAAAAGGTAAAAAAATGCTATTCAACGGGATGGCCAAATACGGGGTGTTCTATTTAAAAAAAACTATGTTTATGTAATATAGGAAAAACTGTGCGATTTGTAAAAAATCTGAGTACGCCACTGGCTTCCTAGTAAAAAATAGAACAAATAATGTGTACACTTTTTTCTTCTAAATTGAATGACAACGGAGATAGAGAGGTTAATGTAAATGGGCCATTTTTCGAAAAAACCCTGTATATCTAAAACTAATCAAGTTAACCAAGACCTTTTGGTACCAGTGAAATAAATTCAAAAAAAGAGGATGGGGCATCGATATCAGATTTTTTGTATCTATCACCGTTTTAGCTGTACCCTATAAAACTATCGAAAATCAACCACCCTGTACGTTTTAAAAATTACTATTGTGTAAAGAGAAACTAATGGTTTTCTAAAGTAATACAACAATTTTATGCATTTAAATAAATTAGTGAATATATTGGCCAAATTTAGGGTTTTGAACCAAAATTAAAATGTGGCAAAAGTTGATAGTTGATATTAAAAATAATTAAAAATTTCCGAAATTATAGAATAAATTCCAACCGCCTCTAATGTCCCAATTTCTTAGCCTACTTATGGATTCTAGTAGATTTACTAAAGTATAACAGTTTTTTTGCTCAATTGATAAAATTTTCTAAATTTAAAAAGTTTTTTGTTCTTTATTGTTTACGAAGATTTGTTCATAAGATAGTCTTAAAAGCTGTTTAGTTTATTAAATCTCATAAAAATATTTCCTTCAGTGTATATGCGGTTGTACAGTTATCGAAAGAGAAAGGTCTTGTTAAATCGATCTCGAGATAGGCGAGTATAATTTCTCAATAAGTGTTTTCCATCAGGTGTAACAACAATGGGTTAACTTATCTGCGATTAAATTGTGTATTATGATAGTCACGACTTTCACATGGTAGGTGTTACACTTGTTACCGCATTCCTATTAACATCTGAATGTCGTGAATTATTATTATACCTTCAAATGCCACTCAAAAATTTGGAATCGATCTCTGTGGGAAGAATATTTTTTATATTCACGTATAAATTATGGTTAAATCAGAAATAATATATGAATGCATTAATATGCTTTCCTTAATGCATGTTTCGCTTAAAATGTTGAAACGAAAGTATGATGAGATTAAATATCCACCTACATTGTAAAAAAAATCATTGAAATTCACTCAATTTTACTCAATTTTTGTCCACACCCGATTGAGTGAAATTTTCACTCTGTTGGTATGAATACAACCAAAATTTTATGAGTGAAACTATTGCAACAGAATTGAGTGAATTTTATTCAAATCCGAGTTTCTGCTATTTATCTAGTGAATGAGTTTTGACTCTATTCTGAGTTTGCAAAACAAATTAAGAGTTAACCTTTTCTCTAATATGATTTAAATTTAAGTATTATTGAGTAATTTTTTATTTTGAAAATTTGCAAGGGGGCGGTGCCCCAGAGCCCCCGCACTGGCCGCCGCTGCTTTCATTTCATTTATATCTGGAGTGACTTTGCATTACTTTATATTATCTTTAAATTTTAATTCAAATATCATTGTATTAAAGTAAAAAAATACTGCTACAGTGGTTTCTACACAGATCTGTTTTAGAAACAATACTTTAGGTCTCGATTAAAGGAATTGGTTAACCGATAAGACGAATAGATTGCTATAACCGCTATTTTACGTTACAGATACGTATAGATAATAATTTAACTATGCGTTTATTTCACCAAGTATTAATCAATACTTAATATATGATTGTTTTTAATTACTGTAATAAAACCACTGCATTTAAATATAATTTTCACCAAAATAACCGCATTAACGGACACTTGTCCAGCACTACATGCCACGAGATGACCTAATGGGAACGATGGGAATAGACAAAGACAACGCACGACAACCATAGAATGGGGTAAGGTCACTCAATAATGAGGACATTTACTCCGATTTAGCTATAAGTGTACCAAATACGAGTTTATCTGCAGAAATTATTTAACAGGTACTTATATCTGAATATCTGAGTGAAAGCACTCAGTTTTAGTTCAAATATTATCACAGATGAGTAAAATTATCAAAAATGCTGAATGTTGAGTGAAAATGTACTCAATAATTCAGCTTAATAATACAGGTAAACAAACTATGCAAGCTGTATTTAAATTAGTTACTAAATATACAGTGTCTTTCCCACAGACTATACAATGTTTACCTCAATTTGGATATTAAACATTAAAAGGGGAATTTCAATATATATATCATTTAAAAACAATATTGTTGATTATTAAAAATTGTTTATATTGAGTCTTGTACAGATATTCCAACGATAGATATATACATTTTTTGATTAACTTTGTAACGTATACAATTATATTAGATTTTAACTTAAAAGACTATTATTAGCTTTTATGCTAAATAAATACTTATAACATCGCAGCAATATTGCATTATAATAATTAATAAATACATTCTCAAATTTTTATAATTCAATTTAATTGAAACGTTTTGCATTTAGATTTTAATTGCTGTTATACGACTTTGTTAAATAATATTTTATTATTAATTAATTAATTAATATTCATAGATTTTTTTAATCAAGAATGTTAATATTTATAGTTTATAATTTTGTGTTGAAAAATCTAAAAAATTAATAGATAACAAAATCTTAACGAAACTGTAACTAAGATTAGGTACAAAAATTGTTGGAAAAATGTCAATTGTTCAAATACTTATTGTAACTATGATATCAATTGATCAATTGATTTTTGGAAATTTATCAGTTCAAAATTAGAGGAGCTAATAAATATGGCGTTTGGGTTGAAAGTGGCATTACTATGAAATTATCCGGTTTTGGACTTTCAAAAGTATCAGCTACTATCAAAATTCTTAGAAAACAAATCGTATTTAACCACTGGTATTAGACAGAAAGTGCTACCTTATTGAATATATAGGTAGTTTTCTGAATACTGCGCGATGAGAATAACATTAAGGTGGCCATATCCCTGGCCGCGAAATAGTGAAATTTCTGGCGTTTTTAGGTACTGAAATCTCTAAAAGTAAAACGTGTAGAACAAAAGTAAGCACAAAAATAAAAACCTTGATGTTTTGTTTATTCATTGTTACCATTTAAATTTACCCAAATAAAATAATAACTAAAAAAAGCGTTTGTAAAACATGCGTTTGCTGTTATCCTAACCCCACATTTTAAGAATTATTTTCACGTACTTATAAATAAAAGTAAACAGTTTTATATGTAGGACTAAGCAAGTAAATGTTATAATAATATTTACATGTGGAGTTATATATAAAAAAGTTAGTATTTTCCTAGATTTCAGTACCTAAAAACCTTGATGGCCTGATCGTTTTTAGCACCTGTTTATTCATTTTACTGCGGCGTCTTTGAAATTACTCAGGTGGCATGACATAACATTCTTATTATTTGATAAGCTTTAGATTATTCAGTTATTAAATGTTTGAAATTATTTGTCTTTGCGGAAAACACTATTTAAAGAATATGGCGCCCTTAAAGAGGCGAGTCATCATATTGAATGTAAAAATGAGGAAAATGTTTAACGTAAAGGAATTATGTTTATCCATTCACGAATTAGGCTACTAAAAGATAACGGTAAGAAGATAAAAGGTAAATGAAAACAATGAATATTTCATCCTGAAGTTTACGTTTCAGTGAATTTCAGCAATTTTGTTCAGTAAAATCTCACTGATGGATTAACATATTGTTTTCCACACGAGAATTAAAAAATGCAATTTGTTAATTTATTTTTTCAATCCATGTCACTATTTGTAGTATAAAGTAGTATTTGTGCAACACATTTTTACCTTTTCTTAAAATTTATAATAATACACACTTTACTGGTCTGCTTCTCAGGTGATACTAACATATTTGAGGATGATGGAAGAGGATGAATATGACAATTATGACTTTTCTGATAAAATGAGAAATCTAATGTAGCAAAAAGAAAAAATTAATAAGTTTCTATTTAAAAAAGTTAAGAAAATGATCGCTGAACCTCGAAATATTGCACTGAAAATCTGATTTTTTGTTATAATTTAGGATTGAAAATAGTATATCTCCTTTCTATGTAACTCTTCAAATAAATTTAAAAGATAAAATCGAAATTCGAAAATTATGCATTTTTTTCAAAACTTCGAACTAATAAGATGTTTTTGATCTTTCTATGGAAAATAATAATCCACTAATTTTCAATATCTATCTAATTCATTCATACATTTCTGTAGCACTGATAGGAATGGCGGTGTATTTAATTTAAAATGCCCCGTACAATATTTACCTTTTTTTCTCTCTGAAAAGATATTCCCAGCTGTTCCTGCGGTATTTTCTAAGAATAAAAAAAATACAATTTATTAACCACTATTTTTAAGGTGTGGCTGCGATAATCTACAGATCTGCAGTATAATACTAAAATGCAATTATTGCCTATACGTACCAATAATTACCAATCAGCAGGAAATATTACCCTTAATAACGCTCCAACTGCCGCCATTTCTTTCTCTGACAGGCAATCCAGCGATTAATTAAACATTTCCCCTGATTTACATATTTGTAATTAAGATCTTAATTGAGCTCCTTATAGATTCATAAGTTTCTCGATTGGAAAAACTCCACAAGGTCGCGGGGAACAAGGACTCGGCCGCCTGGCGAAAGCACTTGCGCTTTTTCGTTGCACCCAGCAGAGAAAGTTATGCCGCGGTGATATCTCCTTGTGTTCCCACGTACCTACCTGTGCGATTAATAACACGTTTATTGGCAGTTAAGTCGCTGGGATATGAAGCAATCATAAAAATATTAGTGGGTATTCTTTCCAAAGGGAAATTAATTAACAATGTAAGAGCTAATTGATTTATTGCGTATGCAGTGTGTTGTAAGGTTTATTTTCTTCTTGCATGTGCGGTTCCGTTCAACAAAACATTAATATAAGATTGAATGGAAAAATGTTGTTCCTATATTATGGCGAATGCGCTAGGAATAATCTACCTAATGTGCTATGAAATTGAAACAAGAGATATATCTTGTTTTTGTACTTTAAATAAGTACTACATCAAGTAGAATAGCCGATATTACACGTGAGAGGAGCTTGTTTGTTGTTGTTTTCGAATGTGGAATATGACTTTCCAAACGTGTTGTAGAATACATCTTTTCTGAAGTCGTTCAGAAATGTGTACTTTTTCGGACCAAACTGTTGATTCTGCGGGAAACAACAACTCTATGCGCTGCATGTCCCACCTAGTATTGTATTACACCACGCTACTACTCATTAACTCACCATTAACAGAAATTATATATAAAATTAAAATGAAGGAAAATCATATTTTTTAAAACAACATTGTTAGAAGCTTATTTACGTGAGTATATGAAATATAACCGTTTTTCTATCTAAAAAATATTTTTTTAGTAAAACATAACTATAAAGGAAGACCTTACGGAAAATTAGAGCAGAAATATTTAAGGAATTAAAAATTAATTAGTGTGCTATATGAAATGTGCAATTTCCATAGTGAAATTAAAATTTCTTATATACATATATACAGAGTGTTTGTAAATAAGTGCGAAATATTTTAGGGAGTGGTTGTCGAAGTTATTTTGTGAAAAAAAGTTCATATAAATGTAGGTCGAAATATGCTTTATTTCCGAGATACAGTGTTTAAATTAAATTTTTTTTATTTATTTTTATTATTTCAAAGAGTTTTGAACACCCTGTATCTCGAAATTGAAGAAATTTTTACCCACATTCATATCAACTTTTAATTCTCAATGTTGAATTGCATTTTTACTTGGACCATAATAACGCTTAATTAAAAGAGACTTACATAAAAGATTAACAAAGCCTACAACAAAATATTTAATTTTTCCTCAAAAACGGCGCATAATACGAAAAAAACTCAAGAGACCAATTTCATTCAGAATTAATGGCGGATTTCCAAAAGAATATCAAAACGGGAAAAAGGCAGTGGCGTACCATTTTTTTTATTAAAAAATTTGTGGCATTCTCGTACGAACGCCACTGGTGCAAGTAGAAATATTCAGATCACTTCAAAAAATGCACATTTATCCCTCCAAAGCGTTTTTCAAATTTCAAGTCAATATCTTTAAAACTCTTTGAATTAATTAATAAAAATAATTGAAAAATGAAAATTTACACACTGAATATCGGAAACGAGGCATATTTCGACCTACGTTTATATGAACTTTTTTTAATAAAATAACTTTGGCAACCACCTCCTAAAATATTTCGCACTTATTTACAAACACTCTGTATAGTGTAAAAGAGTAAAGTATTAATTTTTCGAGAAAAATTTAAAAATGTTACTGAAATAAGTTGTTTCTAAAGTTATTAGTAGTCCAGATATAAAACTTGAATGTCGTATTTCAAAGTTGATAACGTTGACTTTAGAACAACGTACCTATGTAATTAAATGTTACGGTATAGGTGAAATATCGTACAATTATGCAATTGAACTTTTCAATAGAAAATATCCCGAGGTGTACGTTTCAGTGAACTGTGTTCGAGAGTTGATTTCAAAGTTCGATAACACTGGGGATGTCAAAGATATAAAAAAAACAGAAACGTATTCTTGATGAAAATGATGCTGCTACATTGCTTGCATTTGATTCGGTAAGAAATTAACCGAAGAAATCATTAAGAAATAGGTCACTAGATTTAAATGTTAGTAAAAGCCATTTACAGAGAATTCTGGAGAATAATAAAATACATCCCTAAGAAGATTACATAAGCTTGACGAAGGGGATTATGCCTTTCGTTTAGAATTTTGTATGTTAATTGGGGAACAATAGATAGATTTCTCTATAGAAATGGATAGGACAGTTTGGTCCTATAAGATGGCCTACACGCTCCCCAGACATAACCCCTCTTGATTTCTTTTTATACGGATATTTGAAGCAAAAAGTTTATGCCCATGATATATAAGATAATTTAAACCTTTTAAAGGAGAAAATAGCAATGGCCGACATAAACGAGCATACAATTCACTTAGTTTATGAAAAACTTAGAAAAAATATTGAAAAATGTGTAACTGTAGGAGGACAGCACATAGAATAGTTTTGTTATCATTTTATTCAATAAATTATGCGCTTTTCTTGAATTTATAAAATTATTTTTAACATAATTTTCCCAAAAATATCAACTTGGAGATACGACGTTCAAATTTCATATATACTGTTAACATTAGCAACAACTTCTTTCAGTAAGATTTTTAAATTCCTCTAAAAAAATGCATCTATGAAATAAAGGTTATAATGAATTACTTATACATTATTATGTGTTATAGACTTTATATTCCAGTTGTATAGTAGGGAAGATTTGTTGTATAAAGACCAGTATCCGAATTTGTATGTAACAATTGTATTAACAGAATTATTCGTTCTTATACTGAATATGTTTCCGTTTTTAACGTGTAAAACGCATCTTATAATGGTTAAGTGATCGTCACCTTTCGGTGCATAATCGGTTATGATCGTTGTTAAGTTATATTCATAGTCTTGTAATAATAATCATATGTCAGACCCGAGAGCGAAGTGCGCCGACTCAATAAGAAACCTGGCTATTCCAGCCGCTGATTTAGGGTTCGCCGCACGAGCTCATCCCTTCTAAAATTTCAGTAGCATGCTATGTAGTATGTATGAAGTAGAACGGTACTCAACTATCTTATACAGTCCACTTTTATTGTCCATACATGTTCAATCATTGTCAAAATAAACAGACAAAACCACAACGTCTTTATTATCTTTACTCAAGAAGAGAAAATACAACAATCGTAAAATTTCCGACAGTCCGCTGTGCATCGACTTACACACGTCTAGTTTGATGAAAATGGACAGTATATGCACATGTTTTGTGGGATAAATGATCATATCGCATTGTGTGAAATGGAAAATTATTATGTAAGTATCTAACTGTTTTATGGTTTGTAATTGTTTTGTTTTTTCAAATGTAAATCTTGTCTCAATCTTAAAAATTATTATTTTGTAGGTCCTATTAGAAATCGCTGATGTTAAGTTTTACATAAGATGGAGGAACAGAAGGTGACAAAGAAGAGCATGGGTATAAAGTCAATCAGCCAGAGGAAATAAAATTATATGGAAATAAGCTCAACCTTTCTGGGGATGCTTCATTCTTAAGTTGGAAGAGTTATAGTGCAAATTCTCATGTAATACAAGAAAATATGGGTGCATCGTTGCTAAGAAAATAAACTGGACAGTTTTGGGAGCGATTTGTCATCATTTTTAATGCTTAAAAGTATGTTTTATGTATGTTTACATTAGAACCTTAGCTTGTAATTACAGTTATCCAATACAATTTCTGAAAACTTAATGACATATGTTTTTAACTCATACAGAGTATACAACAGTTTAATACATTTATTATTATAAAACTTATAACCAGTACTAGATGTTCTAATAACGATATGGAACACTTTAATAACAGTTATTGCTATTATTTCGTAAAGGATATAAAAAACGTTGTATACTAGTTATACAATAATTTAATAAAGAATAAGATTTATAGTCACTATACAACTGTGCTAGCAATACGCGTTTTATATCCAATATTCACCTGTTTAACTGTCACATATAGTATACAATGGTCATATAGAATTCTAATAAAGAATAAAACGCATTTCTTTCAGTGTAAACACTATAAGGTCGGCCTTATTATGTATCGCTAATTTATTATTTAAATTACAATTTAATTATTTATTGTGCGTTTACGTTGCTCAAGTTGTTTACGTATTTCTCGCAGATATATTTTCATTATCTAGATTTTCTGCCTACAGGATTTGTTGTTTGTAAATGTTTAAACAGAATTAACTTTCAGATGTAAATATAAATTATACCCTCTTGTCATGATCACCGGATGAATTAGATGCTTTGTAAATCCTTCATAAAAAATATTTCCTGCATTTTAGCCTTGAATGAGTTGTCAAAGTATGAAGAAATGTTTTCATTATTCCATTTAAAAATATTTTAATGTATCTCAGCAGCACTAAACATATCACAATAAAATTATAAATACTTTCACTCTATTGAAATTACGACATCAAACTAAACAGCAATTGTGTTAAAGCTTTAATATAAATGTTAAGGTTACAAATAAAGCAAGGTGTCATTAAAAATACGCACGATAAACAAATAAAATTAAACAAAATAAGCCTTACACATAAACAATACTTCATACTTCTATACAGTATTATAAAATTTTATTTTTTTGTGTACGTGTTTATATTTGTTTGTATTGTTTTGTTTTTATAGAAATTTATATTAGATCATTTACTCTATCGAGTCTTTAGAAGTAATAAAATTATAGCGGTTCTATTTGCATTAAATTATTATATATTAGTGTAAAAAACAAACACTAGAAATACCCTCAAAAGAAACAATATGTACATGGGTGTATAAAAATAATCATTATTAATTAATTAATTTAATCATCAATCATATTCACATACAAAAAATTTCTACCACTTGATTGGGGATAAAAATGGATATGTTATCGAGAGCAAGAGCATTCAGCCCTTTTACATTCAGGATCAGATCGTCACACCTTTTATTTCTCTCGTTTTCACTCTGGGTGATCTGCGTCCTAGGGATACATCGATATATCAGCGTAAAAATATGCAATTCCCTTGAAGTATATATGTACCTTACAAAGACTTTATGCACTTGTTATTACAAATTCTGATCAGGTAATATATCACATCCCTGTGTCCCACTGAGATGAAAGATCCAACGAAACAAATAGTCGTTTTTGAAAACAAAAAGAAAACGCCCATAATAGATAATTCGTTCATGTGCATTCGATCTGTTATTTACGTTTAATAGATGAATTATGCCAGCCGGCAAACGTCGTACCCAGCAAGGGAACTCTACATCATTATTAATGGAATGATTAATAATATTTTTCCTATTCCGCAAAGCGCAGAATTAATATGTGCTCGCTTTGCGGGAATAGCAGGAAAGCTTGCGCCGATGCGGGATTATAAAATACAATAATTTAGAGGGAGACGTCGGCTCATATAAATCCCAGGTATGGGAATTTCATGAACTAAAATTGCTAGGAGAATCATCATTGACGGGATTGGTTGTTGTTTACACTAACAAATAATTTATAGGTAACTAATATTAACCTAATATAAACTTATAATCAGTTATAAATATAAAAATTAAGTTTTTAGTTGATTTTTAGAAAGCTGTAACTTGGGGGAAAATGGTCGTAGAGTAATAAAAAAAAGCAAATTGAAGCATGGAATTTCTAGTTTCAGTCAAAATTTTTATCGTTGAATATGTTTAAGATATTGAAAGAAATCCAGCGGAAAACAAATTTTCAAAAGATACAAAACAGGTGCTTTTGTTTGATATCAATAATATTCCGGCGTTCTCAATGATATCGCCAATATATATTCTTATGCACTTCGGTGATACAGATTTTGAGAGTCAAAAGTGCCACTGATTGCTTTTAAATTGTACTGGTACATTATTCCAATGGAACTAAGAAAAAAATGGTGGCTGGGCATAACCTGTTAACGAGTATGTGTTTTTATATTGTCTAGCACTTGAATTTGTTTATTTAGCGATATTATGATTCCGATTTGTTTACTGAAGAATATAAAAATACAACTTTTGTTCTATATTTCGGTGAAAACTTGCTTTTTTATAATAATCCTCTACCGATTTTTTCTTTCTACGTTATAATAATATTTCAATTCCTCTTTAAGGCTAAATTTTTTTTAAGTTATAATTAAATTTGAATTAGTAATAGTTATCGGTAATTCAACCACTTCTGTAGCAAGTTCGCTGTCTATCCTATCCGATATTATTCTGTTTTAAATGTTCTTTACATATAATTATCTAAAAATAAAATTCCTAGTACTTGACATTTTTTTACTTTTACAATGGAGTGAATGCATTTGCCTTAGCGATGTCGTGGGGTCGTTACACTGTCAACGTTTATCTATCTAAGTGCCTCGTAACTGTATCGGTAAATAGATTGCAATACATCTAGCGCCTGACACACCCAGCATATTTTTTAATTACATGTAATGATTAAGTTAAGGAAAATTTTTAATGTCTGTACCTTTATCGGTCACTGTATTGTTTATTCGCTAATATTGACTCTCAAAGTTAGTAGATAAAAAATTCGCGGAAAAATTTGGAGACAATTTTATAGTGTTTAATGTGTGCGTTACTTTAAGTACTTATGTTTTTTGTTTGATTTGTAAAAAACATTTTAAATGTATATCCTGTGAGCTTTATTACAATTCGTGAAAATTAATCTAGTAAGATTGATGCGTTCGGTTTTGGTTTTTCTAGAAAACATTGAAAATATTTGGCTGCGACTGGCAATCCAATATTTGATATAGAAGAGGTAGTAATTGAGATTACAAGATCGGAAAATGGTGTTTTGCACGTCGATTTAAGTAGATTTCAGCTTGAAGTCACTGCAAAACACTGCTGTTCGGTCATGTAAGTACATTTTTTTTACAATCAACACTACGATCAAATTTTTTGTTTATAACGAATTTTGTAACAAAAATTATTTTGCAATATTTATGTTAAGTATTCCAAATTCAACATTACTTTTGATGGATCCTCCTATTTCCCGAAAATGTAGAACAACGGATAATTGAAGGGAAGATGGCTTTGAAATGCTCCGAACGGTCACACTTTTTGTTGTGGTACCGTAGTTACTAATGTACTAACTTGAATTTTGGCCCACATTTCCATTAAAGTATCCTGCTTGCATTTTTTTACTGATCAATATTTTTGCATGAAATGTTCTAGATAACTTACCGCTGCATTGAAAAATTTCCATCATCGTGCTTTTCAAATTCAAAATATCACCGCCTGCTTCTATTAGCTGTATAAGATTAGAGTTTTCTGGATTTTTTATCCAAGATAGGACGCGATTTTGCTAGGGGGTTTTCCACTGAATTAATTCCTACAACTTGGGTTGAAGCTTTAGTCTTTTATAAATTATTAACAATCGCCTATGGCTTGTATGGTAACCTAAGTTGTAAATAATTTCTATAAAGTTGTAAATGTCTTTGGTTTTATGTAAGGTCATTGATATCAATAATTAATTTCTTATCTTCAGTATCATTTCTCGCCATACGAATGAGCTACTTGCAAAAAGAACTAAAATAGAACTCAAATTTATTGTGACCAGTTTATACTTTGTTTTGTTCTTTCTAGCCATACCATACCATAAGCATACTATTGGGATCAGAAAGAATTCAATTTATATTCTCATAGGAATCAAACCGATAAACTTCTTTTCCTAAACGCTATTAGTTAGCATACGTCGTTGAACAGGTGGGTTTTAGAGATTTTTTTTAGAAAAATAAGGCAAAGAACATCACTTACATATTTGTATTTTCCCTGACACCAACTTATAAAATTATACTTAACATTAAAAAAAAAATGTTCTGGCATTGGCGTGGCCATTTATATATTTTCCGTTATTTCTCAAAATTTCCATAGATTCCTAAATACAGTATACCTACCTAGAACAACATACAAGCTTCTAAGAACATGAGAGAAAAAAATAGAACATATTATGGGAACATCATACAACAAATAAGTAAATAAATTATAAACAAAGCACAGTAGCACGACTTTTGCTACAGTATGCTTTCAAATTTTCAAATTCACTTTCAAAAACTCGTAAAAGTTGACATTATTATCCTTTATTTAACTTAACAAATAATAACATAAACTTCTGTTTCCATTTTTCATAGTTTCCGTAGTAGTTTCTATAGTAGCTAAAGAGCAAGGTAGACTTTTCCACAGGTTTTGTAGTACTTTTCACATACGTGGAACATCAAAAAATAAATCAGGGACCGCCTAAATCCGTTGCCGATTGCTGATACCTATTTTTCCATTTTGGATGGTAAAACGTATATTTTTTGGTTGGTCGTTCTATAGATCTTTAATATCTTATACCTTAAAGGCAAAAAAAACACCCAAAGTAGAAATTTTCCTTCATCCTTCTTACCTAAGTTATCAAAATTGATATACTGTTCTATTTATAGCGATTGCCATCATTAGGAAGTTAAATGAAACAAATGCAAAATGTCAAAATTAATCTTGTATGACCTCATTTAGCCGATGTAGTCTGATTACTTAGATACGCTTCGCATTCTGTATTTAATGGTGGATTTATGCAGACACATTTGTCATCAAATGAGATGATATCAATAATTGAATTCATTTCTTCAGTTGTTGTAACTTCCTCGAATGTAGATGAAAATGATACGGTGCATGAGTCAGTTACTTAACCCTTCATAACCTTATATGGTTGTTTGAAACAATGGAAATATTTCTCACTTCGTAGTGAACTATTTTGAGCAAAACACTTGATTTAAGTTACAAAATTCATGAAATGACTTTTTATTTTTGTACCTTGGTCAAAAAAGTTTTATTTTTTTGGAGGAGCCTCCTTTTGCCAACAAGCTAGCTAGCTAAAATTGCTGGTTTTAGAGCTGTTATACACATTAATTTTTTTGAGCTTTAATAATTTCGCTTCGCTTTATTATTTTATGTAAGCAGATACTTCAGGGACTCTATTACTTCACGTCCGCTTTTGCTTGAAAGACGCTGTAATAGTCAATAGTTGCTCAAGGTCATGTTTTCGTCGGAAAGAGAGTTCGTAACACTACATTCTATCGTGAGGTCGATAGAAAAGTAACTTCTTTCAAGCCATGTGTAGTCCAGGCAAGTTAGACCAAAATCACCCAGAATACGGCAATTTTTTTGTGATGAACCGATCGAGTTGCGGTTTTCGGCATTGTCTTCGGAAAAATATCAGGAAAAAAGTCTATATATTACACTTTGGGGCTTGATCGGAACTGCATTGCGGGTGCATAAAGTGCATCTTGGAGTGCATCAATTTTTCCGAATTTTCTAAAAATGGTAAAAATTGACTAAAAGTTGTAGAAATTAGGTTTTCGGGGTCGGAGATTCCGAATCTTACCCTGAAAAATATGCCCGAAGGCCCTGGGGCTCTCCAGTGGGGCAAGGGGGAGCCTTCTGTAAAACATCGATTAGCTGAGTAATTGCCTTCTAAATCCCCACTCGCGGGTTTTTGGGGTCAGGGATTTCGATTCTGACAGTGAAACGTATGTCCAACGCCACTGGGGCCCCCAGGGGGCAAGGGGGGCCTTCTGTAAAACACCGAATAGCTGAGTAATTGCCTTCTAAATTTCTACTCGGGGGTTTTCGGGGTCGGGGATTCCGAATCTGACACTGGAAAATATCCATTAATATTAGCTTGTCTAACACTGAGAAAAATTGTCGTAGAATTGGAGAAATCCTGGACAATCCGTTCCCAAGAGACACATTTCGTTAAATCAAAGAAATATTTCTTAAAACCGAAGAAAATTTCATGGATCATTGATTTTCAAAAGAATCTCTTGGGCCCATGCGACTGCGGATAATGCATAACAATTCCCGACAAAATTCGATTATCGACAATGCAGATCTTGTGGGTGCAGGAAGCATGGAATTATATGCACAACTGTTCCAATCCTGAAATAGTCGAAAATGTAATATAGATGATAGTGATGGAGACAGTGATGACAGTACTGATGATGAAAATTGTGATTGATAGTGAAAGTGTTAGATAAACATATAATAGTAGTTGTCTCACTAATTGCCTTGCAAATAAAAAGAAAATTGATTCTCAGAATAAAGTGGATTCGTTTCGACTCATTAATTTCCTGTTAGTTTTTCTTACCCTTCTTGTCTAATCTTTGTAAATTTGCGTGTGTTACAATGTAAAGATAAGCCTACAAGATCATGGTTGGTAAGCGGATGGAGCAGTTTTATTGCAAAAATTTGCCTTTCGATGTTTTCCAGAAAGCCCACCCCACGGGCGTCGTGCATACTTTTTAGTGTCAGAATCGGAATTATCGACCCCAAAAACCCCGAGTGAAAATTTAGAAGGCAATTACTCAGCTATTCGATGTTTTACTGAAGCCCCCCCCCCCCTTGCCCCCACTGGGGGCTCCAGGGGCGTCGGGCATACTTATCAGTGTCAGAATTGAAATCCCCGACCCCAAAAACTCCCAAGTGGAAATTTAATAGGCAATTACTCAGCTATTCGGTGTTTTACAGAAGGTCCCCTTTGCCCCCTGGGGGGCCCCAGGGGCGTTGGACATACGTTTCACTGTCAGAATCGAAATCCCTGACCCCAAAAACCCCCGAGTGGGGATTTAGAAGGCAATTACTCTGCTATTCGATGTTTTACAGAAGGCTCCCCCTTGCCCCACTGGAGAGCCCCAGGGCCTTCGGGCGTATTTTTAAGGGTCAGATTCGGAATCTCCGACCCCGAAAACCTAACTTCTACAACTTTTAGTCAATTTTTACCATGTTTAGAAAATTCGGAAAAATTGATGCACAAGATGCACTTTATGCACCCGCAATGCAGTTTCGCAAAGTGTAATATATAGACTTTTTTCCTGATATTTTTCCGAAGACAATGTCGAAAACCGCAACTCGATCGGTTCATCAGAAAAAAATTGCTGATTTATTGTCTAACTTGCCTGGTCTAGTGGCATTATATTGTCATATGTATAACACTTCATTTTTTTAATTCGGAGCGTTCCTTCTAAAGTCTCAGCTACATACTCTCCGTACTTGTAACGAATTTTCACAATCTTCGCTCGCTCATCCGTCGTATAGCGTTCCATTTTGTCTAACTGCAACGTGTTTACCGCATGTGACCCTATACAATGCTTCCAACTTTTCGGAATGAAAATGGCGCAGAATTCAAATCCTGCCTTACTTTTGAGACACACTATATTTTCACTTAGGCAAATATTAGTAGATTTTACTGAAATTTTATTATTTAATTATATGAAAATGCTATATGCATCTGCAATTGTCTTTTTTGCACCACAAAAAAGGGACAAGGATAATATGGATACGGACGACTACTTTTAATTTCAATTTTGTCATTAACTTGGCACTGTTTTCATTCCAAACTGAAATGTGTTGCAGACCAGTTCTTCTTTTTTGTTACGGAACTGATCGTTACGTCTTGTTTAGCTTACCTTCCACGCATTCAAACAGCTACCTTCCGGCAAGCTAATGAAGAACCAAAGCAGTTCACCCCTTCCGTACGGCGAGGCACCAATTCGGAATAATTCCCTATTATTTTCTCGTTACGCCTCGCAATTCAGAGCCGCAAATAACGGAGCCGCCGCTAACAATGAAAAGACAAGATCCAGTGCGAAGGCAAACACATCGTGTTACTTTTAATAACCCCGAGAGGTTTGCGAGGGCGTCCGGTTCGCCAGCAACAATGGAAGATGGAAAAATTGTGGCCGTGTGGGTTGCCCTAGACACTTCGCTGAAGTATTATTTCGATGAGATGTGATTACTCATAATTTTTTTTAAAGCGAGGATTCCGCGACGGTTGGTTTTTGGTAGGCGTTCTTCGATATTCGCGGATGGTTTGGTATCACTAACACAGTTTTTGGTAGCGCCTGTATTAGTAGGCATAATATGACCTTAAAAACTCAATTCGCAGAAAAAAAGAATTTTATGCTGAAATACGGACCACTCCAAGTGGTACGTATTTTCCACACGCATGACTGTAACAAACAATTTTGTGTACAGCTTTATTCGATAATAAAATCACTCCAAAAACAAACGATCCACTGTATGGTACAGGGGTTTTGAAAACTACGATATAATGTTTAAGATTTCTGACAACTGTTTCCGAATTGATGATATTGCAGGAAACAACTACTCTGTGGACCAGTACCCGGCATTAAAATATACTTTCAGTCTTTTCGGGTTGGTATCTGATCGCCGATAATCGCGGCTTATCTTTTGTTGAGTCAGCACTGAAGATGCCGACAGTAAACAACAGCGAAATGTTTGGAAGCATTGGATGGGACTAGTTTCAGAGGCCATTAAGGAGGTTCGATACCGAAAAAAAAATGGTAAGAAAGTTTTCAAAGCAATTGAAATCTGTTAATAAATATGCAAACTATCGCGTGTAAAAATATCAGATCGATTGCCAATGTAGTGTTTTTGAAAAATTATATTAAAAATTATGCTCTTATACACAGGCTCTAATGGGAGTTGGGGCAAAAACTTTAATCAAACGTGAATATTATTCTTAAAAATGGTTAGGATCGGGAAAATAAAATTGTAATTAAAGAATTAAATATTACTAAACACTTTAAAACAATAAAAATAAGCACTTACAATGTAATTATTGAGATAATGGAATGAATATATAACGTTTTGATAAATTTGAACAAACATCCGATCCAATGAAAGGAAATATGGCAACACTGTACGCTGTATTTAACGCTTCGACTAACGCGATATATTTGAATAGCTCGATTATAGACTATAAAATTATTCCAGTCGAAAACATATGTTGTAATAATTAATATTAAATACATTTTTCGTGATCTAATGCAATATAATAACAATTTGAAACAAAAATTGAAAGGATCTCTTTGCAAAACGAACAGTATAGATGTTCTGTCATAATCTTAAATTTGACAAGGCGACGTCTCACTATCATACACTGAGCTTCTTGATAATTATCATATTGATTTTCGGTTTGCACGTTTTACTTTTTTCTCATCAACCCACATTCTGTTTCATACGCATTTTATATTACTTTTCAGTCATTACTTTTCCTTTGTACCTTGGATGTTCATTCATGTTTANAATTCGAGGAATTGACTCAATGTGATGTCTCACACTTTCTTTTAGCTCGCCATCTAGATTATGGTGATTTGCATGTTTACCACGTAAATCAGCTGCAAAAAATTGTGGGTGTTCTGGATCTCTTTTGCTCAGTACCGTTCTAATTGGACGGTCATTAATGCACAATGTGTTTTTAAAAAATAGCTTGCAAACACGTACTTTATTTTCTTTAATTTCGAAGTGAAATGCATTATTTGGCTGGCGGTTACTACCTTCCCTTACATACCTATATCTAGGCTTTATGGTTGTTATGCTGGAGCTGATAAAATCACGTTGTCTTTGAATGCATCCAAGGTCCCAATACTTTCTAAATATTTCTGTACGCTCTTCTTCAGAAAATTTTGTGTAGCATTTAAGTTTGCATTTTTCCCCGCAAGGTGGTTTTAACCGTCTCTCTGGATATTTTTTCTGTGTTTTAGCATTTTTGTATTCCTTTCCAGAATTTCTGAGGCGTTTGGCTAAACTATTCTTCCAATTTTCTGGTCCACGCTTTCGTTTTCTAGTTAGTTTTTTAGGCTGTTGGTTTTCAGGATCTTCATTTTCAACGTTATTTTCTGCTTCAGTGTCACTAGAATCTGATGTTGAACTGGATGAAGAACTACACGTAGTAAGGCAGGACGACGACGAACTACTTTTACTGTTAACATAAGACAAGTCCTTAACCGAGTCATCAGAGTATTCCTGATAACTTGATTCGTTCACTGATGCTTTTCCAGATATAGTTGTAACCATTATTGCTTCATGCGATTCAATATCGGCGGACACAATTTGACTTGCAGTTGCAGTCGTATCTTCATTTAAAAAAATATTCAAGTTATCTGAAAATTAAAAACGTTAACTACATACAAATAAATAAAAAATGAGTTACAATAAGTTGTAACCTTTCACAAACACATCGTTCATTTGCTGATTGTCCGTAACTTTTAAATCATCTATAAAAATTAAATAAAAAGTAACTAATTTCAAAAGCTAGAGTTACATTGCCTTACCTTTTAACATAACAGAGCATTGATCACTTATCAATTCAGTAGGTTCGATAGTAGACTTGGATGTTATATAATTTGCATCAAAGCAATTTTCATTTGTCATGTCATGTTCTTTAGGACTCTTAAACGGGGTATCATTATGTTGTCCTGTTGCATCCATTGGAGTAATAATGCCTAAAAATTTTAAATATTATAGAAGTTCTAAAAAATCTTAAAATGACGTTGGCTCACTTTGAGGGAAGACATCTTTATCTCTTGGGGTTAAGGCCATTATTCGTGTCGTACGCGACGATATTTCTGAAAAAGTTAATTAGCTAAACAACTGGATGTCGACAGTGGTAACAAAAACGTAAAATTTTATAACAAATATCTATAGGTAGACAATTCTTATTCAAATTGTTATAAAACTTTTAACAAAATAATAGGAAATGTACATGTATCTCAGTGTTTTTGTTTACAAGACCAACCAGTAACAAGTACAAAACATACATACTATTTAATTCAACAGTGGCTCATATCAAAAAGAGACACATATATAACCCGTTTTTTATGGAACGCTGTCATAACACAAAATATGACAATATTAGTTTTACTAAAATATCGAATTGAGCCATAAATTTAAGCTAAATAGTGACACAGTGCGAAATATGACGGTATGTAATTAAATATAAATACAAATTTCAAAGTAAAATTATTATAAATAGTGACACATTCCTAGATGTGCCACTATTGCCTTAGACATTATATATAAAACTACTTACCGCAGTTTAGTATTCTCAAATGTGACATTGTTGAATAAAAAATTTGACGTTCTCACAACAAGCATCGTATTAACACTGGATGTGGCAATGTTGACGATCAGTGTATTAAAATTTCCCACCAATAGAATAATGACACTAGCGCCATCTAACGGTGATCCTTTGAAATTCACATGTGTCGTTGTTCTACAGCATTCATTAACACTTTTAAAAACTTTTCCACAGAGAAACTCAATATAGCTATATTTTGAGATGTGTCACTATTCTTTCGAATGAGCGATATCATCTATCATCTTCAAATGATTCAAGCGTCACCTCTCAGTAAATTTCCTTTTCTCACTGGGCTGCAACTAGGACCGTCCCTGCCCCTTAATTTTACTTTTAAATTCATATTCATTGTCCTTAGTGTGGCAAATGCCACAGTATATATGTAATTGTTGCACGTATCACAATGCTTATACAAACTTCCTGAGCAATTTCTTACTGTAAATGTTATATCTGGAATAAATCATGAAGATGGGACCGTCAACGCGAAACATAAATTATGTTACTTTCTTCAACGATTAAACTAGTTGCACAATGTCACGATTGTTATTAGAACTGGAGGAATCTTTTCAAAGCGAATTTTCTCCGTGACGTTTTAATAAAAACGTTATCTCGTCGTTCTCATGATGCAGCTGTCTTGGCATCTTGTGCTGAGGGATACGGTTCTGTCAGATGCTTGAGGGAATCAAATATAACTGTTGCAGAAGATTTTGTTTATAACTACGATCTCCAACTAACTAATCATGAGCTATTTTAACCTGAAAATTAAAGATATTTCGAAATTAAATACTATTTTATGAGTATTTAGAGTTAAATATGTAAAAATTTATTCAATCAGTATGATATTCAACAATCTGTGACAAATTTGCCTATATTGACATTGAAAAATATTTGTGGAAAACTTACTTGTATCTATTTGAAATTAACCCATTTTTTGCATGTTCTTTACTGTGTTTAATGTTTTTTGATTTTTACGATTCTGCAAATGAAAAAATTAACAAAGTGTTAATATAGTAATGAATTCCTGCACCACAAGAATTACGTCGTGTTTTTGGCCTGGGGAGCTTATTGACTAACTTTAAAATATTTGTAGTGGAGAAAGTACCCACAAAAGAAAAATTACTTAAGTAAAGACTATTTAAAATATTCCAGACATAATTGGTCTAATATTTTACAAAAATATGTATACGAAATAACTACTGTATTTTTTCTTCGTCAGCAAGAAGGCTATTGGATTTTAAGAACTGATGAAAGGTAATAAATGTTATGAGAAAGAAGATTATTTATTTAAAATATTAGAATTTTGATATAGGTACTTGAGATAAAATATATCATCTATTTGAATTAATTCTCTAATTTAATTTCAAACATGCTAAAAACAGAAAATATCTCATAAACTACTACAAATATGCAAAAACTAATAGAGCTTAGATATGAGTTTATCATTTATCACACATTTACGTCGGAAACCAAACGTTTAATGTCTTCAATTGTTTTTCAGTTGAGATGTTTATCAGCTTAATTAACAACACCTCCACATTTCGCGAGTGACGTCAGTAAATTAGTGACAGATACATTATATGGAAATGCAATAAATCATTAACAACTTGGATTTACATATTGATATTAAGTGAAATTATACAAACGTCATTCATATTACTTTTTTAGTTAGCCTTTTGCATTCGAGTTTTAAGAGTCAGTCAAAAAACAATGTTTAGAAGATGTAAAATAGCAATCGATACACAGAAATACAAATTGTGTACATATTTAAATTAATCAGACTAAATAAAAATATTAGTTATATAATTTTCACATAAAAAACTATTTTTTTCCAAACAAGAATACTTAAATTTAGTTTTTCTATCTTAAGCAAAGAAATTACTTACTTGCGTATAATTTTACCGTAAATAAAATTTCGTTGCTTAAATTAATAAATCTTGTTGGAAAATGAATTTACTTTATTTGAGGTTATGGTATAACTGATATACTAACATTAATATTGATATAAATAAATGTATTCTTGAATCAAAAACAGTGATTTTTTCTGTGTAGTTTCCTGTTTTAATTAATCTGCCATTTGCTTTACTATCAGTGGCGGCGCGTGAACATTGATTGAATGTGTTCTGCTTAGGGTTGTTACATTTGTTGAATTGAATTCCGGGATATTAAGTGCCCGGAGTCTCTAAATGGCGCCGCTGGCGAAAATTTTAAAATTTTCAAGGTCACGCGTTTTCCTGGCACTTCTGAATTTCAAGGAACNTAAATAGACACTTTTATTCAAATAAAAAGTTAATTGCGAAAAATATATGCAAGCTAGTATGTGTTGTATAAATTTCATTCGTATATATTATATTTAGTTCACTCAAATTAATTTATGTAAGGTTGGTACTACAACGAAACTACCATGTATAAGCATAGGCTTCCCTCCCGCACCGCCTGCCCCGTAAGAGATGTATCGAACATCCTTAAGAAGCATTTTAGAGGGTTGACGTTGTCTGAGGAGCTGTTAAGTGACCTTAGAAACCAACTACATGAACTGAATTGAACATCAGGAAGGCCTAGGGGTCCCACCCACAGAGCTTAGTACGAGAACAAGTTAGAGATTTGTTACTAAAGCTATGGAAGAGCAATGTAAATCTGTAACTGACGGTGATATATGCTGCCGCATTTAACAACTCCAAAAACTATCGTACTTTAAATACACCACTGTATATGGCCGTGAAAGCTTTGAAACCACTGTACCCTCCATATACAGGGTGTTCGGAAATAGTGGTACTTCACCTTGAAGGTAGATTTGTCGACTCAAAATAAGACAAAAATTTCATATAAACATGGGTCCGCAAATCCACCTTACGGGAGGTAGACGCGTTTGAAGATGACTTTAAATAAATGGGTTTTTCTGCTTTGAAGGAGAGGTATAAGTTTTGGACGATAAGTTACTACTAAGAAACATGATTATTTGAGGATATTTGTTGATCCAAGTTATAACCCATGGCGTGCAAACCGGGAGGTATGACCACATTTTTATAAAAAAGTTATTGGCAAAAACCCATTTATTTAAAACCATCTTCAAATGCGCCTCCCGTAGGGTGGATTTGCGAATCCATGCTTATATGAAATTTTCGTTTTATTTCGAGTCAACAAATCTACCCTCAAAGTGAAGCACCACTATTTCCGAATACCCAGTATAGTAAACAACTAGGATCAGTAATCCAGTGATAATATGTTACAGTTTTATAGTTTTTAGACGCTGCTTTGGACTGTGAATGGGCGCTTAGAGATATTAAATCACAATTCAAAAATCTTATTCTTAGCTTAACAGTTTTTACAAAATTATGTTTAAAATATATCAATTGACAAATCCGATTGACATTGTATTTTATTCATTCGCTTTTATTTCCTTTTCAGATAACGAAATGTCATATTGAACAACTCTGTCACATGTGCAAAAGTATATTTTGGCCAGCCAGCTACAAAATATGAAAAGTATATCAGTTTTGCATTTACCAACAGATCATATCTAGATTAAACAATTTATCTGGTGTTACGTTTCACGTTAAAACAATTTTTCAAAATATTGTAGCCCTATAAATATTATCATTTACAGACTTTTCTTATCTACTCATATTTTTTCTATAGTTTATTTCTTTGTCAAGACACATACACGAATAAATAACTTATGAATAATTTTTGTTGATTTGTTTGTGTAACCATTTTCATTTATATATATATATATTTTTATTATATGAAGCCTCTACCTATTTACACCGTCATAAAGTGTGATTTCTTAATTTATTCAAAATTTATTACATTAAATACGACGACTAATAACGGAGGTCACAGTAAAAATCCCACTAAACTGTTTTTTCATTGTGTTGCATATATCTTTATTATTAGTAACGGCTTTGTTGTGGATTTGTTTAACAAATTTACATTTGTTGCTGTGACACGTTGTCCATTTGTTAGTACAACTGTTCAAAGAATGTTATTTATAAAAATGATGCAACGTTTTAGTCAACTTCCAATTTTATTAGACAAGTTTTTAACAGTGTTTAACAAACATGTGCACAATGTAGATGAATTAATTAATACCTTAATGTAATTTAAATTATTTTATTGGATACAATCAGAGTACGAGTAACGCGTGCTTTTCAAGGTATTTTGATGTTGGTACTGCTACTTAATTATATCACTGTAATCTGAATTAAATGTTGCTAATTTTATTCAAATGGTGCGTAATCTCTATGCATTAGACGAATGTCAGTCTGGAGTCTGGTAGATTAGTCCCCAATCAAGTTTTTACATACACATTATGTGCATTAGCACTTTTTTTCAGGACGTTAATAGGATGTATAAGAAATTTCTGTCATCAAATATTTTCATAGGCTCCTGGGGTATGGTTAGTTGCGTAATTGTTTAATAATAATCAGCAATCATTTACTCGAATTAACAACTATACTTATGTATTTTTGAATATTTAAGATCACTATCTCGTAATTTGTTGTACATGTATATGCATGTATACAGGACGATTCAGTCATAATGTCATTAATTTTAAGGGAAGATGTGGAAAAATGAGTAGAATACGAATACGTGAATAAAAAATAAATAAATGCTTATTTAATCTGAAAAAAAATATTTTCAAATTATTATTTAAGACCCTCTTCGGACCGCTCTTGACCGCTGACCCACAAAGGTTTATCGAGAGTGAATCTTGACCTACCCTAATAGTTGGTCATTAACCTAGCATTTAATGCGTTTTTAATTCATAGTGAGCAACAACGAATAAACAGAGCTATTTACCTAGACATATGAATGAATAATATTTTTTTTTACATTTTAAATATTAACAAGAATTATTTATTTGTTAATAAAAATAAATGTATAAGAATAATAATTATTTTCAAATGTATTCCTGTTCAAAGAGTAGTATGGTACCTACCTATTTAAAATGACAGTATGGCTAAAAAAACACTCACTCATCCCCACAGCACTATGTTAATAGTGTTGGGAGTTAACATTATGACTGAATCACCCAGTATACAGCTAACTACTATGAGGTAGTTGCATTGTACTGACCTATTGATTAACAAATTTTTTAAAATTGCTTCACGTTGTCCCATTTGTGCAGCAACGTAGAGCTTTAAGGAATTGTTTTAGAAAAACAAACGCCAGTGTTGTATACAGGGTGTCTGGAAGCGAATAGGTCATACATAAAAGGTAGCTCTCTTGAATTAAAAAATTGAAATCAACTTTTTACTTCTCTGGAACTGTGCATTTTAATATTAGCAAAGAGAATACTTTTTAAATGAAAGTGGCGTTTTAAAAACATCTGTGTTTTGTCAAAATTTCTGCCGACAAGAACATAGTGCAAAAAAATAGAAGTCAGTTATTGTTGTTCTTAGCGACCTCTATATTTTAGGTAAAAAACAAGCTCTACTGCCACATTTTTAAAAATGGAAATAGAACAAAAAAATTCTGTGGAGACCCATAACTTTTAGGGAAGCATAATTCGTAACTCGACCGGAATCGGTTTATTGTTATCAAAGAAAGCTACACTTGAAATGTGACCCATTCGCTTCCGGACATCCTGTGTAACATATTATTTAATTCGGAATACTTTAGTTTTCGAATATAAAATAACTAAACTGAACTAACTAAAACTAAAGACTAAAATAACACTTTTAATGTAGACTTAATGCTAAGAGGTATTATTATGTGCTAATCTTCCTATACAAGGTGTTTAGTTAAAAATGAGACACAATCCCATTGGGAGATTCCCGAAAATATCCTCTAAATATTGCTGTTTTTTCCTACATATTGTCAAAGTAAAAAAAATCGAATTATTTTAATACTTCAAGGTACCAAGGTGAGATTTTCAAAATGTTTGTTTATGTTTTCACGGCTTATGTCATCATTTGTAATTTTTTGTTATTCTTAATTATAATTTAATGGTTCATCCATTAAAATTAAAAGTTATTGTAACTGAACATTTAGAAGAGAAAGTTCTTTGTGTTTATTTAATTAATTTATTAGTTAATTATAATTTAATTTATAATTCCATAGATCGCATATTATGTTTAGGAAGAACAGTAGATAGGAACCATTAATTTTACAATTAATACTGACTATATTTTCAGAAAATTTTATACAAACTTAATTGGGGTGATGCAGAATTCTATGACGTGGAATTTTTGGTAGTTATCTGCAAAAACATAACTTTTTTGTCATAAAATTCGTCGCATTTAGCACCTAAATGAAGAAGATTTAGATAAAGGTACAGTTACATCATCTTAGTTAAAATTCTCAAACTAAAAAAATTTCCAAGTCAAGATTTTAGTGGGATAAAGATCAATAAATAAAATAACACTATATTTTAAATCATTACCAACGTTTCGGTGTTATTTTACAAAACCCTCAGGGCTCGAAAAGTGAAGAGTCTTTTTTCCAACTTAAAAGTGCTAAATATTGAGAAGATGGTATATAGATACTTATATGTGTACTTATAGTTCATGGAACAAATTCAATGTGATTTTATTTTTTCTGAACGACATTATAACAATTTTTACTGTGAAAGAAAACCGCATTGAATTTGTTCCATGAATTATAAGTAGGTACACATATAAGTATCTAGATACCATCTTCTTAATATTTAGATCTGTTAAGTTGGACAAAAGACACTTCAAATTTCGAGCCCTGAGGGTGGTGTAAAATAACATCGAAACGTTGGCATTGATTTAAAATATAGTCTTCTTTTATTTATTGATCTTAATCCCACTAAAACCTTGACTTGGATAACTAATCAAGATCGCTAAACAGTGGAAATGTAACTAAAAAAATATCTCTATACGAAACCGGAAAAGTTGGACTACAACTATCCACACAGACGCTCTAGTTAAGTGGTCTCCTGGTAGTATGAAAATAGTCGCCTGCCACTCGATTGTCACCGAGAATACACTCGAGGGCCTGCTGTTAGAACAGGAAACAATTTGCGCTGCTGGTCTTTCTTCCTGGTCGCGACTGTCACTTCCCTAAACGGGTCACGGATTGTGCAATGTCTAACGTGTAATTTCGCGTTTTTATTGGTGGACGAATTACGACGGAGTCAGTGAACGATAGCGTTATAACTAACGTTCATTATCTCATTGAGTCGTATGTGTAAACACTCCTTCATTTACTAATGTATCGGCTTTGTTGATACGGATCTCGATTGGATCTTTGAACTTGTGCGGCCTAGCAGTTTCCGAGAACGGGTAAGTGTTACGCAAGATTTTCCAGTTTAACGTACCTGTAAGCGGTAAAGCAGATCATTAATGCAACTGTCGTCGAAATAACAATAATAATAGTAATATTTGTAGAATATAAATAAATTTGTAGTAATTTCTTGCAAAACATGTCCCAAGAGATAATCACTTCACATGCTTAATATAATATGTAAAGAAGGAGATATTCTTGAGGTTGGTTTAGGGAAGCTAAACCAAAAATAATCTTCTGAATGTCTTGATGTTCGAGTTATTTATTCGTCTCCATAAAAGAAAAATCACTTAAAGAGTATTTATACAACCTATGGTTTGGCAAAGAAAAACTGAATTTGAAAATATAATAACTTTCAGCTTCTGTTTGTCAAATAGTTTTTTTCATGATAGTTGGCTTTCTGCTCATTGAGGCTTTTGATCTACATGAGGGTTAGATGGTCAATGGTTAAATGGTCACAGGGGTGGTTGTTTGAGCCGTTGGTTGGACTACAAGAATAAAAATTGTTATGTGTTAAATCCTCCTAGCCCCTTGGAGGTGGATTTTTGGGGGGAAGGAGGGGTTATAGGGCTTCGTGCCCATTGAGACTTTTTATCTAGATATTGAGAACTATCACCTGCAAATTTTCAAGAAAATTAGCCGAAAGCCATTTTCCATAAGAAAAGTGTGGGGTCCTTTACCGTCCTGCATATTTTCCTACACATTTTGCAGTTGTTATTATGTTATATTCTTGACATAACTACCCAAATACCTAGTTTTAAGGGATGTAAACCGGTTTCTACAAATGTAAGAAGATTTTCTGCAGCAGTTCTTGAAAAACGACAAGTCCAACAAATTATTACTCATGTCTTCTATATACCACTCACAGTACTGCAATCGTCTTCCATATTCTATGGGAAGTAATTCTTGCACGACAGTTACCTTGTATGGGTGTAAATGCAGTTATGTTTTTAAATCTTTATGACAAACAACTAATTGATTTGAAGTATGTACGATTTAATATTGGAGCAAAAGAAACAATAAAACGATGGCAGCAAATGAACTCAAATGAAAACAGACACGGACGACGGACTCCACTGAGAAGTGCACAAATATCAATTTAACGTCATCGGTCATAATGATTCGCTTAGAATAAACAGTAAAAAAAAAACATTGCGTCTGCACTCGAGATAATCTGATCGCTATTTGATTGAATGAAATGTCGTCAAAAATTACACCAATCATGAGCCCGCAAAACGAAATGTTGCGTTTTAACGTAGTCTTGATCTTATTGTTTTAGTAATATTTGGCTGTTTTCTACCAGACCATGTGTTTATTAATGATCTAGTACTTTGATTCGCTAGGTGCACCGTTAACTGTCGATGGTCATTTTGGGAAGCATATTCTTGCCTTTGAGTTCTATCCTTCACCCACTTTGAATGAGTGACTTAATGATGTAATTGGTAATGCCGCAGCATATTCTGAACCACTGAAGGGTTATGAGCCTTCAAGAATTTCGATGGCTTATGAATAATGCCATACTACACTAGATTTCATCATTTGATTTTTTACTTTCATCTTCCGTGTGTGGCCAATAAAAACTTGTTACTTAAACTTTGTTTTGGCCAAAGCTGATCAAACAACTGCAATGGCCATGGCTTCTGTCTGGAAGACTGACGTGCGCATATCAAGACTAATTTGGACTTCGTCCTTTCCTTAACCAGTATATGATTGGTAGTTCTAAATTCTATGCCTGTTTTTGGAGGATTCGGTTGTTTAAGGGATACAGGAATCTTAAAAATAAACGTTAAGTAAACTTTGGACAGGAAAATTTCAAGTGACTCGTATGTATTTTTACTTTTTAAATATTGCATTTTATAATATAGTTCTTTATGGGTCTTGTATGGTTATATTGGATCTTCTCCTAAATACACCGTATGATAGTAATTATATCATATATCGCTCACTCGAAACAACAATGGCACAACTCAAAAAGTGTAATTTTAGAGGAAACCTGTTTTAAAGTTTTTGATTAGCGTTTTTGAAAGATTCTATATAAATAACGAAATATTTAAGCCTAGCCTTTATAGATATTTACAGAACATGGCAATTTGAAAATATTAATGCAGAAATTTTCGATTTTATCGCCATATTGAAAGTAACTAAGCCATTTTATAAACATAACTTTTGACTTGTGACAGTGTTCCCCATAATTTAAAACACAAAGTATGAAAACTCTTGTTATGAAAAACATTATATTTATGTTAATGCAATACAAAGTACAAGTTAAATAAAACTAAAAATAACACTAATTAACTAACAAAACAACAAATAACACCAAAATTTAATTGGTAAGAAATAAATAACAAAAAAAAACATAACAAGTAAACTAAACAAAATAACAGGTAGATAGACTAAACAAAACGAAATACCAGGTAGGTAATTATTATTAAAGATTACTATAGTAGTCTTTGTAGGTTTTAGGAATAGCGGTACATTTATTTTTTGATTTCTCTTGAAACAGTGACAGTAAACTTTTTTTTTTATTTTCGGTGATACCAATTTTATCTTTGTATGCTTTTAACAAGGTGACAGACTCTGTGTTTCTGCTTCTACTATTCCTTGCTTTCCCGAATTCTACTTCTTCAAAGTCTTCTTGGTCATAAGAATATTTATAAAAAATCTTGTAGGGGTACTCCTTTACAACTTTAAACATCTGTAAATCAGAAATTTTTAATTTTAGGGAAGGTGTAATTCCTATTGATTGAGCCAAATTTTTTAGATCGAAAAATTCATCGTAGGTCAATTCCTCAACGTTGTATGGCGTTCCGGTTTTCTTGGCTGTTCTAATCAGCGTTACATATTGTTCTGGTAAACAAATTGGACCAGATCTTAGAGCACGCTTCACATTCCTTTCAATTAATGAATGGGCGTTGTCACCCTCATTTTGCGTATGTCCGGTAATGAGATATTTGTGAGTTATGCTTTTAATTTTTGAAAGATTTCGAACTGCATGAACATACAAGGAGAGAAGAAATTTATTTTTTTGTTGTCCAGCACAGTTGTCCGAATAGAAAATTATGTTTTTTGGACTATCAACAATATCATTTATATTTTCTAGGTATCGTAACACACACGAACCGATTTCGTTGGCACCTCTATTGCCCTGTCCCTCATGCCAAACATAACATGCAACAGAATTATCTTTTATATTATAGATCGTAAAATTAAACACGTTTAATTTCGAAACATAATAAAAACTAGAAGTATTACCCCTAGGACAAGGTAAAACAGCTTGCAGGTCATAAACTGCTACAAACTCTTCTGTTTCTTTATCTTTGTGTTTTTCTAAACGCGAAAGTTCCTTTTGGTTTAAATGCTCTTCATATTTTACTTTCATTTCTTCTTTTTCTGTTTCACCTGCATTTTTAAAAGCTGCGCAAAGTTCGCACTCGTCCTTTTTTGGAGTAAAAAAGGAAATGTTGAATTCCTCATTAAATATTTTGTTGTACATAACATAATTTACTGACGGTTTATTATCTTCTTGGCGTAACTTTTTGTAACTACGATAAAGATCTGCAATTGTTAATCCACCCTCAATAAATTCTTTGTTAGTGTGAGCCCGACAATAGTGGCTTGGAATTCGAGGAATTGACTCAATGTGATGTCTCACACTTTCTTTTAGCTCGCCATCTAGATTATGGTGATTTGCATGTTTACCACGTAAATCAGCTGCAAAAAATTGTGGGTGTTCTGGATCTCTTTTGCTCAGTACCGTTCTAATTGGACGGTCATTAATGCACAATGTGTTTTTAAAAAATAGCTTGCAAACACGTACTTTATTTTCTTTAATTTCGAAGTGAAATGCATTATTTGGCTGGCGGTTACTACCTTCCCTTACATACCTATATCTAGGCTTTATGGTTGTCATGCTGGAGCTGATAAAATCACGTTGTCTTTGAATGCATCCAAGGTCCCATTACTTTCTAAATATTTCTGTACGCTCTTTTTCAGAAAATTTTGTGTAGCATTTAAGTTTGCATTTTTCCCCGCAAGGTGGTTTTAACCGTCTTTCTGGATATTTTTTCTGTGTTTTAGCATTTTTGTATTCCTTTCCAGAATTTCTGAGGCGTTTGGCTAAACTATTTTTCCAATTTTCTGGTCCACGTTTTCGTTTTCTAGTTAGTTTTTTAGGCTGTTGGTTTTCAGGATCTTCATTTTCAACGTTATTTTCTGCTTCAGTGTCACTAGAATCTGATGTTGAACTGGATGAAGAACTACACGTAGTAAGGCAGGACGACGACGAACTACTTTTACTGTTAACATAAGACAAGTCCTTAACCGAGTCATCAGAGTATTCCTGATAACTTGATTCGTTCACTGATGCTTTTCCAGATATAGTTGTAACCATTATTGCTTCATGCGATTCAATATCGGCGGACACAATTTGATTTGCAGTTGCAGTCGTATCTTCATTTAAAAAAATATTCAAGTTATCTGAAAATTAAAAACGTTAACTACATACAAATAAATAAAAAATGAGTTACAATAAGTTGTAACCTTTCACAAACACATCGTTCATTTGCTAATTGTCCGTAACTTTTAAATCATCTATAAAAATTAAATAAAAGGTAACTAATTTCAAAAGCTAGAGTTACATTGCCTTACCTTTTAACATAACAGAGCATTGATCACTTATCAATTCAGTAGGTTCGATAGTAGACTTGGATGTTATATAATTTGCATCAAAGCAATTTTCATTTGTCATGTCATGTTCTTTAGGACTCTTAAACGGGGTATCATTATGTTGTCCTGTTGCATCCATTGGAGTAATAATGCCTAAAAATTTTAAATATTATAGAAGTTCTAAAAAATCTTAAAATGACGTTGGCTCACTTTGAGGGAAGACATCTTTATCTCTTGGGGTTAAGGCCATTATTCGTGTCGTACGCGACGATATTTCTGAAAAAGTTAATTAGCTAAACAACTGGATGTCGACAGTGGTAACAAAAACGTAAAATTTTATAACAAATATCTATAGGTAGACAATTCTTATTCAAATTGTTATAAAACTTTTAACAAAATAATAGGAAATGTACATGTATCTCAGTGTTTTTGTTTACAAGACCAACCAGTAACAAGTACAAAACATACATACTATTTAATTCAACAGTGGCTCATATCAAAAAGAGACACATATATAACCCGTTTTTTATGGAACGCTGTCATAACACAAAATATGACAATATTAGTTTTACTAAAATATCGAATTGAGCCATAAATTTAAGCTAAATAGTGACACAATGCGAAATATGACGGTATGTAATTAAATATAAATACAAATTTCAAAGTAAAATTATTATAAATAGTGACACATTCCTAGATGTGCCACTATTGCCTTAGACATTATATATAAAACTACTTACCGCAGTTTAGTATTCTCAAATGTGACATTGTTGAATAAAAAATTTGACGTTCTCACAACAAGCATCGTATTAACACTGGATGTGGCAATGTTGACGATCAGTGTATTAAAATTTCCCACCAATAGAATAATGACACTAGCGCCATCTAACGGTGATCCTTTGAAATTCACATGTGTCGTTGTTCTACAGCATTCATTAACACTTTTAAAAACTTTTCCACAGAGAAACTCAATATAGCTATATTTTGAGATGTGTCACTATTCTTTCGAATGAGCGATATCATCTATCATCTTCAAATGATTCAAGCGTCACCTCTCAGTAAATTTCCTTTTCTCACTGGGCTGCAACTAGGACCGTCCCTGCCCCTTAATTTTACTTTTAAATTCATATTCATTGTCCTTAGTGTGGCAAATGCCACAGTATATATGTAATTGTTGCACGTATCACAATGCTTATACAAACTTCCTGAGCAATTTCTTACTGTAAATGTTATATCTGGAATAAATCATGAAGATGGGACCGTCAACGCGAAACATAAATTATGTTACTTTCTTCAACGATTAAACTAGTTGCACAATGTCACGATTGTTATTAGAACTGGAGGAATCTTTTCAAAGCGAATTTTCTCCGTGACGTTTTAATAAAAACGTTATCTCGTCGTTCTCATGATGCAGCTGTCTTGGCATCTTGTGCTGAGGGATACGGTTCTGTCAGATGCTTGAGGGAATCAAATATAACTGTTGCAGAAGATTTTGTTTATAACTACGATCTCCAACTAACTAATCATGAGCTATTTTAACCTGAAAATTAAAGATATTTCGAAATTAAATACTATTTTATGAGTATTTAGAGTTAAATATGTAAAAATTTATTCAATCAGTATGATATTCAACAATCTGTGACAAATTTGCCTATATTGACATTGAAAAATATTTGTGGAAAACTTACTTGTATCTATTTGAAATTAACCCATTTTTTGCATGTTCTTTACTGTGTTTAATGTTTTTTGATTTTTACGATTCTGCAAATGAAAAAATTAACAAAGTGTTAATATAGTAATGAATTCCTGCACCACAAGAATTACGTCGTGTTTTTGGCCTGGGGAGCTTATTGACTAACTTTAAAATATTTGTAGTGGAGAAAGTACCCACAAAAGAAAAATTACTTAAGTAAAGACTATTTAAAATATTCCAGACATAATTGGTCTAATATTTTACAAAAATATGTATACGAAATAACTACTGTATTTTTTCTTCGTCAGCAAGAAGGCTATTGGATTTTAAGAACTGATGAAAGGTAATAAATGTTATGAGAAAGAAGATTATTTATTTAAAATATTAGAATTTTGATATAGGTACTTGAGATAAAATATATCATCTATTTGAATTAATTCTCTAATTTAATTTCAAACATGCTAAAAACAGAAAATATCTCATAAACTACTACAAATATGCAAAAACTAATAGAGCTTAGATATGAGTTTATCATTTATCACACATTTACGTCGGAAACCAAACGTTTAATGTCTTCAATTGTTTTTCAGTTGAGATGTTTATCAGCTTAATTAACAACACCTCCACATTTCGCGAGTGACGTCAGTAAATTAGTGACAGATACATTATATGGAAATGCAATAAATCATTAACAACTTGGATTTACATATTGATATTAAGTGAAATTATACAAACGTCATTCATATTACTTTTTTAGTTAGCCTTTTGCATTCGAGTTTTAAGAGTCAGTCAAAAAACAATGTTTAGAAGATGTAAAATAGCAATCGATACACAGAAATACAAATTGTGTACATATTTAAATTAATCAGACTAAATAAAAATATTAGTTATATAATTTTCACATAAAAAACTATTTTTTTCCAAACAAGAATACTTAAATTTAGTTTTTCTATCTTAAGCAAAGAAATTACTTACTTGCGTATAATTTTACCGTAAATAAAATTTCGTTGCTTAAATTAATAAATCTTGTTGGAAAATGAATTTACTTTATTTGAGGTTATGGTATAACTGATATACTAACATTAATATTGATATAAATAAATGTATTCTTGAATCAAAAACAGTGATTTTTTCTGTGTAGTTTCCTGTTTTAATTAATCTGCCATTTGCTTTACTATCAGTGGCGGCGCGTGAACATTGATTGAATGTGTTCTGCTTAGGGTTGTTACATTTGTTGAATTGAATTCCGGGATATTAAGTGCCCGGAGTCTCTAAATGGCGCCGCTGGCGAAAATTTTAAAATTTTCAAGGTCACGCGTTTTCCTGGCACTTCTGAATTTCAAGGAACTATGAATTTATAAAAAAAAATACAGATTTTCACAAGAATGATTTTTGAAATTGATACCTTTTTGAAATATCTATTTACGAATTACCTACTGATAGTATAATAAATCGGAAGAAACTAAATATATTTTATTAAATTATTGAGTATTGTTTATAAAAAAAAATCGTTTGTGAAATTTACCAACGATTCAACGAATTTTAATTTTCCTCGGCGTGTTATGATTTTTTCTTTATCTTTTTTTATATATATGTACATTATATTATATTCCGGGAGTTATACGTGCAAATCCGAAATCCGGGACCATACAGCTAATTCCCGGTACAATCACAGAAAATCCCGGTCATACCCATGTGGCTAGATGTTCTTTTAATATGTCGTCAAGATCTGCACTAAAATTTATGAGTCCACGAAACACATCAGGGTTGTCCGAATTTTCTGTCTCGTCGTGTCCGCGAAGTGCTAATTCGAAAGCTCCGCAAAATTTTATGCAATCTATGATTTTAGATAATACATAACGATTTTTCGTTACCTGTTCATTGTGTTTCCGTATATTATCCCAATATGCAGAATCTAACTGACTTCTTATGTTTATTTTACCTAAAGACTTAATGACTTAAATCTTTCACACTGTATATTGTCCATGCTTTATCCCCACCGAAAAGTAAGCACGGAAAACAAAACAGTGTATTTTTTAAATCACACCCGCACACCCACTCTGCTTTTGTGTATACATTATTGTTTTTTTATAACTTTTACTTCTTTTATTTTTAGTTTATCCTCATAAGGCAGAGAACCAAATAAAGTTTTTTTTTAAACGAAACGCTATTCATTTTAATAACTATAATATCCGTAGACGCCTAAACGAAAATATTCACACGTGCCGCTCGCAGAAATAAACCACCACATACCACGTACGAAATATTACTGCATTTACTGCAGACTGCAGCGCAGTGGCTGTCACTATTGCAGCCGCAAAAGCCCCTATCTCCGTGTACTGGGTCACGTGCCTGATCAGCCAATAAAAACAAAGGACGCATATAATTGTTCGCTGTCCACACATTGTGTATATGAGGTTGCATATATTAAGGAGCGTAGCTCGCGTCGCAATAAATAATAATATAAGCTCCTAGATTTATTTTAGCGCGAGTACATTTGGATTCTTTAAATATTTTGTTGATATTTAATATGATTAAATACATAAAATTTTATGTGTTCTGCAGCTCCGCAGCTCTTATGGTAAAACCGCCACTGTTTACTATAAATATAATTTGTGGTATGTCGCACACTGTAGTTTATAGTTAGTAGTCCTAAAAACGCATAGAGCTTATAAAAAGTGTCCAAAATGGAGAACAAGAGGTCAGGGGCTTTTTTGAGTAAAATTACTCTGAATTTGTAGACAACTTATATTTATGTTAAAGCTCTTGGTGTAATTTTCACATGCCAGTAAGTTATTAATAATTTACTTTTCTTTTCTAATGACAAAAATCGAATGCTTTATGAAAAAAGCTAATAATGATCAATTTAGATGAGCTTAGGTTTGCAAATGTTAATTTTTATTAATGTTCAGCTTAGAAATCGGGAATTTACCTTTTCATGGAAGTAAATCATTGAATAATTTTATTTTTGGATTTTCACAAATTTTACTCGTTTTCGAGGTTAATAAACTTTTTTTATTTTTTAAGTTAGGTTAGGTTATATTTGGAGTTCTTGAAATAAAATTCACATACCATTTGCGATGATAAACTATTAATAATTTACTTTTATTCACCTATCAACAAGTATTATTGAATGTTAAAACAATAATAATTTATAACTAGTTTTTAGGTTATGTTAGGTTAGGTTAGACTAAAAGTTACAATGTTAATCAATTTCTATATTTAGCATAATTTTTCTTAAAAAAGCTCCTGAGGGATCTCTTAGGAAATCCATAAAGGAAAAATTAAAAAAAATGATAATTTTTATAGACTCTAGGTGTTTTTGGGACTTACTAACTACAAAAGGCCCTAGTGTGCGTCGCCGTCATAGCAATTACCTATCGTATCCATATCGCGAAAATTAAAGTGGTCAAATTTTGATAATGATAAATTGAAAACAGGAATTTTACTTTTTTACTACTTCCACCACTGACACAGTAATTGAAAGGTTCCTAGTTTTCTATTATTTAACACCAAAACGTCTTACACTATTAATACTATTATATTATCAGTCTAACCTCAAACAACATGTTTTAAATTACTGAAATAATGCGAAGTTTATAATAAGCACGTAGATATTACACACAACAATTATTATACACAAAATTAATTAAAATGGCGTTATACAGCATAATTAATCTTTTAACAGTTGTCGAAATAATTAAATCAAGTTAACAACAACGCGCGTGTCTACTTCTGTCATTTACAATTAGACTAAAAATACTATAAATGTGACCTTACCAATCTAAAGAGTAGATATATATGTGAGGCCTTGTAGAAAATATCTCAAGCCTGTAGTATTCTTTAAGAATAGTGTAACCTAACCTGCTAGTGCCAATTTACGCAAGGGGCAAATCTTTGAAAGGGTTTTAACCCTTCATAAGGGTCCTACCAAGGTTTTGCCGCTTCTATGGTCAGTCACACACCTTGGTTGGCACTAGTTAGGTCAGGTTAAGAATTGAGTTGTTGCCCTTTTTGCTCTTGGAATGGCAGAGTGTCCTTTTTTGACATCGGATTTATGTTGAGCGCCCAAAAATACACAGGGAAATACACCTTACACTTTTTTATGCGACATAATTCTGTTTTTGTCATTTTTCGCCCTTTTTGCCCTAAAAAGGGCCATCCGCCAAGTTTGGACATCAGATGCAGCACACAAAAATACGTAGGAAATCAATCATCTAAGTTAAAATGGAGATAGTATTCTTCATATTTACCAAATGTAGTACATATTTATTGATGATATTAAAACTTCAAAAAACACAAATATTTACTTTAACGTTTCATTCATATTCATTTTATTTAAATTTTATTAATAAGTAGGAACAATGACAAAAAGAAAATAAGAAGGAAAAACAGACAAATTACATGAGAACCTCGAAATAATTATACATGCGAGTCGAATCAAAATTAATTTAATGTGATTATTGAGGCTGTATTTGACTGGCTATTTGTGGAATGTTTGCTTTCATGTCTGTCGTAGAAATTCGTAGAATGGAACTCAAATCGCATCTGTGAGACGAGTACAAAATTTATTTTTTCTGTAGCTAAGAATTAAAAAAGTTTGTTCGTATAAATAAGTGCTGCCAAACATTGTAATTAATTGTTAAGCAAACCTCTTCAATTCATCAAAATTAGACGGCAAACTGCTATAAAATTCAACAAGATCATTGATTTCATAGAATGAGTTTTTGAGTGTCAAAGATCAATCACATTCATTTGTAAATTGCTCGGTACTTCCTCAATATCACATGAAAAAATCTTCAGTTTGCCAAGTAACAAGATCTGTCGCTGAACTAATTTTGTAGCTGCATTAAAATGCAGTTTATTTCGTAATTTTTCCAATGAAAATTTGTTTTTTACAATTCGAGAAATGGTCCAGCATTTCCTCGTCGATATGTTTTGTGAAGAGCTTGTATTTTATTTGGAATGCTTTTACGTCTGTGTGCATATCAGATATTTGGTTTTCTCCTGGAAGCCTGATATTAAGTAGGTATATCTAACTCACCTGTTAAATCTGTCAAAAATCCAAGGCTATTAACCATTAAGGATCTGTCACTTTTGGAACAGATTTATCAGTTTCGATCATAAAAGTGTTGATTTCTTTTCTGATTTCAGTTTTGGCGCGAAATTAAAATAATTCCGAACGATAATACCTTTATTTACAAAAATAGTCGGGGGTCGCAAGGAGATGATGAAAATTTACTCCTTTTTTATTCAAATTTGGTTTCAACAGATCAAAATCTAAAAACCAAAAAAAATTATATGGTGTTTTATCGGCTTGTGTTATTATAATGTACGCCGTTTATATGATATTTTTAAATCGCACTGTACACTGAAAAAAAGATTTATTTGGACTGAATAAATATCGTTTGCCACAAACTAATCCTAGTTAATTAATAATAAGTTCATAGTTTTCTAATAAATCTTTAATTTATTAGTCTGCATATTTTAAGATGTAGATGACATAAAATTATTAGACATATATCTTAGCTTAATGTAAACTAACAGTTTCTCAATAAAAATAGGCTATTTTACTATTAATATATTAGTGGTTTGTAAAAAGTGAATTGTTTTTTTCACTAATATTGGAGGTACTTATTTTTTCTTGATTAGTCTCACAATTATATACGTTCTAACTATAAGTTTATAATTAAATTTGAAAAGGTACACAGTGTTGAAATCTACCAATAGAAAAGTACATACGAATCCGATACTTTTATTCGAACATTTCATTTTTGCTAAAAATTAATTTTAAGAGTTTGTATTTTCCGAACTATACTGTACATGTACATAAATATAAGTATCGTTCAAAACAACTTGTCATAGTTGTTGACAGTTTAATGAGTTATGAAAAATAAATAGCCGATTGTTAAATTGAGTTTTATTATAAATTTATGAATCTACAAAACCAACATTACGTCCTATCTAAAACTAACTTTTTAATGATCATTACTTGTTTGGCCCCAAACTTCCACAGTTTCTGCATAATTTTTAATTAGGGGCAAACGGAATACAGCACTCTGTAACTATATGAATATGATCAAACAACAATAATTTTAAATAATATTTTTTACTATTGAATTGATAAAAGTTTACACTACATAAAAATTTAACTTTTATTGGCAACTAGTTCACATATAAGAAATTATATATTTGGAATAATTTTAATTTAAAGTTTAATTTAATTTAATTTAACGTATGATAGGCCAATATAAAAAAAATATTTCTTAAATAAAAACGAATTTGTATTAAAAATTAATTTTTTTAATTCGCCTAACAAATATTCTAAAATCATAAATGATTATATTAAATCTAATTTGTTAATTAGATTAGATTAGATAGATAAACCTGTTGTAAACTGTTTCTTTTTTTATCTCAAACAAACCAACTGATTTGTATTGAATGTAATTGGTTTATCTTAATGCAACTAGCATAAATATAAACTGACTGCAGTCAAAACAACCGATTGCTTTAATAGAAAGTAATTGTGTTTTCAGTGTACATTTCTTTCTAAAGTAGAACAGACATTTTTTTGTTCTATAAGTTACAATTTGTTGAAACGTGATAAAGAAGGCCTATATCGAATAGGAATAAAGTACTGCTAGATTGTTAAAATATCACATTGTGCAATGGCAAGCCTTCAAATCGCAACACTCTGTATATTTACACGGTCTAGAGTGATTTGCATAGCCTACACGTACACGCGAAACTCATTAAAATAAAAAGCAGTGTCGCATTAATGAACCCCATTACGCTGCAGTGAATTGTGAAGTTATACGCTTAATTTTATATACTTAGGCGGTTATAGAGCTCTAGAAGAAATAAAATTCCCATAATACATCCCTTTCCGACATGTCGTGTAACGGTGGTGACAAAAAAAATCACCCGCACATACTCGCAACGTCTGACTGCGGAATTAACGACAGGTAATAACAGGAAATGCACTCAATAATGAGAGGCCTTAAATATGGGATCCACACGGCCCTAACAATGCGGTGCCGCCACCCACACGATGAGGAAGACGTTGCCGCCCAGGGCGGACACGCGATGCCGTAATGGCCGCCGCGAGAAGGGGCAGCGGACCCTTGACGTGAGACGTTATTAAATTAAGTCTGGAGGAAAAGCTGTACGTGAAACGCGATGGGTTGTTAGTAACCATCAACGAGGATTATAGTAATCCGACGGATTATTTTACGTATTAAGTGTTATAAATATACTAGCAGCCGAAGTGTGGGATATTGGCAAGGCTCATTTGAGGTACCTTGGAAAATTTGTAATTCTAGTACGTTTCTGTACAGCGCGAATCAATTCGATATTGTTGAAGAGAGCTTTAAAATGTGGGGTTGGAAAATGATAGTAATTTTCTTAGTTTCTATTGTCCGTATAAAGGGTGTATTAAAATGTTTGGTCAAATTTTGACGGCTGATTTTACGTCAGAAATTACATTACCCCAGAAACCAGAATGTACTTTTCCGAAGGATTTCGGTGCGCTGAATTCGAATCCGAGGTCCAAATTTCCCAATGGGTTCTAATTTTCGAGATATCCTAACCTAAAAGTGCCAAGATCGCGCAATTTTTTGACACATTTGAGGTTATGTTACATGAATAGTTAGGTAATTTTTTTTTACTAAAACCATTAATGGGCGTCTTAAAGTACTATACTTACTCTGTAAAACGCACTTGGATATATCCCGATATTATTTTTCGTCTTTAAGAAATCGTATTTTGAAATTTAGTAATTTGACTTAATTTTTTAATATACTGACAACACAGCACCACAAACCTAAATTCATCGACACCCGGAAGTAGGGATCTTACATATTTTTGTGGTCACTGATCATGGATTTGAACTTCAAAATACTATTTCACGTGAAATTTTATAAAAAAACTTTAAAAAATGTCTAAAAATATGGCTGATATTTTACGCATTATATCAATCTGGAAATATATTTACACGCAAAAGAGGCTAATACGCTCAATCCCGAACTTATAAACCCTAAGCACAAAAAGCCTAAGCCTAAGCCGATAAGCCCATGAACCCTCAACCCATAAATTCCAAACCCATAAACTCTAAAATTCGAGAGATAAGTCAAACTACTAAATTTGAACATGCGCTTTCTCAAAGACCAAAAATGATATCGGGATAAATCCATGTGCGTCTTAAAGAGTAAGTATAGTACTTTAAGACCCCATTAATGGTTTCAGCAAAAAAGTCAATTGAGAAATTTGTACCTCGGATTCAGATTTAGCGCACCAAAATCATTTGGGAAAGTATATTAGTGTTGTTGGGTTAAAATCTTGTCGGCCTGTGTTATTTAAAAAGTATTTTATTTCTTTCTGTGTACAGCATATAAAGTTATTAATAAACAGTGAATAAATACTTGTTCAATCTATCTTTATAAAGAAGGCATAAGGTTTCATTTTACATTAATTAACAGTGATAACAATGAAAATCATAGCTAGCTGAAGTCTAATTTCCATGCAATTTCTGCTAAAATACCGAAATCGTGCGTCCCTATTTTATATATATCACATTTGATTAACCTGGAAACTGGATATTTTCCGTCAAAAATGGAAAATCTCTAAAGATAATTCGATACCAAACGCAAGCAAACCTAAAACTTTATTATATTTTATTGTTAGCCCGATTAGTCTCAATCCTACAATAGACAAAATTCTTTAAAATTTATAACTACTCTTATTCCAATAACATTTTAAAATCTTTGCAGTTCGATTTTGGAAAAGGTTGCAGTGCCAGTTTTTACTGGATTTGTTTTCAAAGCTTCGACACTCATGACCTTTCTGATTGATATTTTATAGTTTCGGGGACATTTTATTACAGTTTTTCAAAAGCTTCGTCGTTATCTTTCATTAGTTCCGGAGTACCTCAAGGATCAATTTTAGTTCCTATCCTTTTCCCAATTTATACTTGTACAAAGGCATACAACGTATTATCAATAAATCTATAACTTACTCTTTTTTCCAGTGAAAATAAGTAGCTTCCAAAAATAAAATATCCAAACAAAGAAATATTTGGAATCCATAGCCGTTGTTTGCTAATTCCATATTAATTATAATTTAAAACAGAATAGATGCCCGATATTGTTATTCCATTCTGAAACTAAACGCCATGAAGTTACGTACGAGTTTAATTTGCATATTATAGAGGGTAGATAGTGGATGCGTTGTTCTAGATAAAAAACTTGAGGCTTGTAGTGGACACCTTGTATTGAGATTTGAAAAACATGCCTCTTTGTTAATACAGAAATGTTATGTAGTGTTAAAATTGTTGTAGATGGATGAACTTTTACTTAATTTTAAACTTCGTACAAAAACTCTTGTAATACCTATTCTTAGTTATTGTTTTATACAAGGTGATTCACAACTTAACCAAAAAAATATTTTGAATGTACAGGGGACTCTTACAAATACAATTTTGTAAAAAAATCAAAAAGGCCTGGAAAATGATTTAATACACTTCTGCACGGCACTGGAAACTGTTCCACTGTAAAACCTGACCTCGCGCAAGGCAAAACGTGCAGTCGTCGATCAGTACGGTGGAAAAAAACGGACAAAAACTAGAAATAATTTATTTCCCAAATAAATAAATAAAATTTTATAACACCTATTTTATATTAGCAAATTCAACTGTTTTCAACGCTATTATTATTACTCATTAATAAAATTAATTTGTGGTCTTAATTAATAAAATAATTTGACGTACCTGATGTTACAACCACTGTTCAAAATTTTGTACACCGACGTGTAAATAGATTTGGGCCCGTCTTACCCAGTTTCTACAAACTAACACAAAAGTTGTCTTGCTTCACCATAACACAATTGCTTCACCATAACACAAATGTTGGCTTGCTTCATCATAAATTAAAATGATATCCATCAATTCCAAGTTGCTATACACGTAAGCCATTTTCAACACTTGAAAAACTAATGTAAACACTATAACAAAAACGTTAATACTAAAATCAGATTTCAGTATTCGGAATCGCGCACAGCGCACAAACGAATGACGCTAGAGACTTTTGTAGCCCAGCGATGTAAGGGTTAAAAATACTACAACTTTTTTTTCTCGGAAACTATAGGATTTTACAATATTTTTTTACGTTATTGACTCCATTTTTAATGACGCATCTATTCCCAAATTTTTTTGGGTAAGTTGTGAATCACTCTGTAGTTTATTTCTCCTGTACTATAGAGAAATTTTTCCAAAATCGATTATAAAAGTTTTGAATGCATGTGGAAGATTTGTTTGCAATATCAAACAACATGACCAAATGGTTCGCTTTCCGAATATAATGAAACTCCATTGCGGACCCATATTACCTTTTTATTTTAAAACCATTAAGTTGCCATCGTATTTAATTAACGCTATGTATAATAGAATTTACTTTCTTTGTTATTTACTAGTATCAAAAGAACATAAGTATTTTAAACCCTTAAAACATGACTTATTTAACATAATTGAAAAGTAAAAGAAATAAAACTAAGAAAATACTTTGTATTAATTTGTGCTCCCAAAAAAATATTTTTGTAACTTTTGACTATATTGATTCAGGAGCAATTTAATAATACTGTGCCTCTTTTTTTTCAGGTAAGGACAACCTTTCGTCAATCACAAACCCATTCGTAAGTATGATTACTAATACCACCCATCATTAAATTTCACGAACAGTTAGTTTGACACACATATTCTCAAATTATACTTTAATCACCACCTCCATTTTAATCCATCGACGTATTTCACTCGAATTATTGTGTGGTTATCCACGCATATATTCCAATGTTGATACTCCTTTATTTGGCGTGGCAAAAAAAACTTTAACCGTTGGCCGCAAATGAGACCAGTTTATATACAGTTCTCCTCTATTATCACTATTTATAGTGCGTCTAATAATATTTTATGATTAAATGAACTTACTGTTAATAATATTATCACTTGGTCGAGCAGGTTTTATTTGAACTGGCGGCAGAACCGTTAAGGTCTGCCTGTAATCCGCGTTAAATTAATGTAAATATGTATAGTATTCTATAAAAGTCATTATTCATGAGGGATATTGATAATAATTACTTTGGTGTAGGATAAAGCGTTTCTTTGATGAGCCAGTACAGGTTTGATTTATTAAGGAAATTTTGCTTCATCCTTTTCTTAAATTCATCGTTACGAAACGATACGATGGGTGATAAACTATTTTAAATTTTAGTACTCTCGTGTACCAGTGGCAAAATAACGTTTATTCAGGTCACAGTTTCTCTAGACTCCTTACCAGCTACACACATAAATTTATTTAGCAATAGAAAGTAGGGTTCGCAGTGTCGATTTTTTGTAATAGGAGGCTGCGCGATGTCATCAATTTTACCCACGTCCGAAGGTATAAAGTCGATGTTTATGTCATCCGCTTTAAAAAATTGGTAGTGTGGGCAAGTCACTTCGCATTTCCGTGTTTGTTCCAAGGTGTTATTGGGACAAAGAGAAATTCCCGTTTCTGTTTCAGCAGGTACAGGACAAATTTTGTGTAGTACAACGACGTAATACGAAAAAAATATCTAACAGAGAAGAATACTCACTTTATACAAATAATTAACAAGCAAGCATACGACAGTATATGCATATACTTTGTAAAAGTATTGAGAACTGACGTAATAATTGATTATTTTGTTTTTGTTGGTGTCAACTTTGTAGTTTAATAGTAATAAATAATCTTTTATTCCATTTTTGTATTCTCCATTAATTTAATAAGTTCAATATAAAAGAAGTGTAAAATACGTTATTTTCTGTATAATTTTTGGTGTAATTACTAAATTTTTAATTGTATTCTTTATTAGTATACGTAGATGTAGATGTGTATACATTTTTAAACATTTGATGGTTAAATGAAATACAAGTTTGCTTAAGGAATATTTTGAAGTATGTTTTAATATATAGTTTCTAATTTTTATTATCTCATTAATTTATGTGTATATACAGGGTGTCCGTTAAAGAAAGGAACAAACTTTAAATCTTCGAGATACAGGGTGTTGAAGTTGAATAAATAATGTCTCGGGGATACGTTAAGGGAATTTTTTTTCTAATTTGATATGAGGAGTTTTAACGGGGACTTGCATCACTTGCTGCGATTTCACGTCAATACAAAAAGCCAGTGGCGTGCAAACTATATTTTCGAGATCCTTTTCTAAAAAATAAAAGTTACTGCACTGCGTAAAGCGGAAATAAATAACATTTTTCACTTGTCAATTATTTTTCAGTATAAAAGGTACACTTGTTGAAAACCGCTGAGACACCGTTTTTAAAAAACTGCGTTTAAAGTCGGCTAGGATGTTCAGTTTGTGGATAACGTAACTTCATTAACTTCCAACTTGTGTTATAGTAACATAATTTTTTGATAATTACTTAAATAGCATTAACGAACATTAAAATATTTTGATATTTTACAATATGCTGTTTACGTATGACATTTCAGGTATTATAGTTGTAAAATACTTATATCAAACAATTAAGAAAACTCTAATCAAAATATAAGCAAAAATCATTGAAAATTTGAAAAAATTTTATTTTTCCGCTCTACGCAGTGGCATAATACTTATTTTTTAGAAAAGGTTCTCGAAAATATAGTTTGCACGTCACTGGTTTTTTGTATTGACGTGAAATTGTAGCAAATGATGTAGGTCCCCGTTAGAACTTTTTATATTAAATTAGAAAAAAATTCCTTAACGTATCTCCAAGACATGCCTTTTTTTCAACTTTAACAAGACGTCTCTCAAAATCTAAGCGTTAATTAGTAACATTGTATATGATTTTTCTCCATTAATTTTCGCTGTAAAATCCGGTGGTAAAGTTTAGCCCATTTTTTAACAGACCCTCTATATACCGGGTCTATTTTTTAACATAAAACTTTTAAATATCTCAAGAAAACCCTACGAAAAAAATGTCAATAATCAAAATTTATTCTCCCACGGAGGAAATACATTAGTGCTAAAATTAGTTCCTCTCCCCCTCCCCTTGCAGTAAGTGGGGGGGGGGGGTAACTGTGAAATCTTAAATAGAAACCCCCATTTTTTTAATTGCAGAATCGTATTCTGCGACTAAAAGTATGTAGGATTTGTCTGAGACTTATTTTTCGATTCATGTTATAATTAATGAAATTCAATTCTTTCGATTTGTCCTACTGAGAACCTACGTAAAACGTGGTAGTTTTTATTGCAAACACAGAATCGGTTCCCAATCGAGAAAAATTGAATTGCGTCTCGATTTTCAGATCTATCATGAATCAAAAAAATCTTTCGAATCTGCAATAAAAAATGGGAGTTCCTATTCAAGATTTCAATGTAACGTATTTCCCCCGCCGAATGCTTAACTTTCGATTATTGGAATATTTTTCGTAGGGTGCTTATTTCTCGAGATATTTGAAAGTTTCAGGACAAAAAAATACACCCGGTATATCTATAATGTTTTTATACTTACCTGGAAATAACCTCTTTTCAAATGCAGAATATAGCGTCCTTAACATTATTTTATTACAGAAAACGCGTGGGACATTTTTTAATGAAAATTAGGCTGGTATTTAAGTGAATCCTTTCAATTTTTTCAAAGAAATAATGAAAACAAAATTGTTTTCAGCAATATAAATTATTCATTTATATTATTTTGTAATATAGTGCGTAGGGGTATTAATATATTTGTGGAATGTAGTAGGTACCATATGGCAGAATACACGGAAATGCCTTGACGAAAACAGATTTTTGTCAGGTGCATACAGAGTGGCCCAATGTATACATATAACTATTACATTCTTGAGATGAAAATAACTTAATGACTAAAAATGACTTAACTAAAGTTGCTCCTGTTCAAAGTTGCTCCATTTAGCCGCGAAAGTCCTCGGTTTGCCATTTTCCTCCCCATTGCCACCCCCGTAGTCGTGCAGTATCCGGACCACTCCTATTTAATGCAGAAGGATCCAATCTACACAGCGACACCAAAACCACTCCGATCGGACCACCCCTGCCCCTAGGGGTCGCGACCCTATCACCTTTAAACATTTCCAATGTTAAAATTGTTAAAAATGGTGTACAATATTATATTCTAAATTTATTGTGATCTCTGAAAATGTACTATCTGGACTGGCACATCTACAAGTGGGTGCCTGGTAAATGACACGTCCAAACAATAATTATAATCTCTGACTTGATAGCACGAATACCAGCGCTTCTCATCTTCGGTACTCATATACATGCTTGCAGATAATCTAAATATTCATTAAGACAATTTTTAGAATAATTAAATCTCTATTACAGCGTTACCCAGCAGGTCTGCTGAATATTCATATCTGTACGTGAAATAGCTGTACGCAGCAGCGACTGTTAGCTAAAGCTGATATCCCGTTTTCAGTAATCATGGTGGGAAAATTCACGTTCGCCGTGCTCATGCTAAAATGTCACACGTTTCTCTGAATCGTCCTCAAATCTTTCCTACGCGGAATCCGCAATAGATCTAGAACTAACACTGTTAGACCAGTGCTTAAGCCTTCAAAAATGGTAAAAAGTGAAAAAAAAAAAAATATAGTAGGATGAAACCCATTGGAAAAGGAACAGAATATAACAGAAATGAAAAGAAAAATAATTTACGGGCGATCTGAGGTCGGAAAGGGGAAGGGGGTGAGTTTTTAAGGGTAAAAAACGGTTTATCTTGATTTCTGGAAAAACTACAAGTCTTATGGAAAAAAGTTAAATGGCAAAGTTGTAGGTAATAAAGATATACAACTTTTGTATTTACTCTTATTTCACATAACCTCAAAATTTATGTGAAAAATTCAAATAACCAAGTTTTTGGTTCTTTATTTTTATCTTTTACAAACAAATTTTTCTTTTCACGAAATTTGGTGAAAACTTACCTATTTATGTCCCAAACACGCTGTAATTTTTTTGATTTGAAATATTAATTTTTTCACCTTATTTTTACTTAATATCGAAAAAGCACCCTAATTTTCAATCGAAAATTCTCACGTCAATATATCTGCTTTTTTAAAAACGTCGGTGGGTTTTTTCTTCGTTGAAATCTCTACTTTCTGATGGTGAAAAAAAATATATACATTACTATGGTAAATTTTCTCAGGAAATGCAAAGAAACGAAAGAAGATTCTACAACTTTCTCAAAATATTGTAGATGTCTTATTAAATATTAACTTTATTAACTTATTTGGTTGTTAATTATAATAGTATATTTCAACTTGTAATTTTTTTGTTTATCAATGTAACATGGAATCTTACGTTTTTCGATTAATTATAGTGTAAATTTTAATAAATAGCTCAAAATTGTACATAATGATTAAAAAAAAATTTCGGATTCTAGTTCGTTTCTTTGCATTTCCTGAGAAAACTTACCACAGTATTGTATATATTTTTTTACACCATCAGAAAGTAGAGATTTCAACGAAGAAAAAGCCCACCGACGTTTTTAAAAAAGCAGATATTTTGACGTGAGAATTTTCGATTGAAAATTAGGGTGCATTTTCGATATTAAGTAAAAATAAGGTAAAAAAATAAATATTTTAAATCAAAAAAATTACAGCGTGTTTGGGACATAAATAGGTAAGTTTTCACCAAATTTCGCGAAAAAAAATAATTGTTTGTAAAAGATAAAAATAAAAAACCAAAAACTTGGTTATTTAACTTTTTTCCATAAGACTTGTAATTTTTCTGGAAATCAAGGGAAACCGTTTTTTACCCATAAAAACTCACCCCCTACCCCTTCCCGACCTCAGATCGCCCGTAAATTATTTTTCCTTTCATTTCTGTTATATTCTCTTTCTTTTCCAATGGGTTTCATCTTACTATAATTTTTTTTGGTTTCAAAAATTATCGACCCTGGTCTATGTGTAAAAAAGTTATCAAAGAATTAATGATCAATATTATTTGCAGTTTTACTATTTCCAAATAGATTAGGGAACTGGAATAGGCAATTCCCATTTATTTTTTTTAGTAGCACTGGAAAATTATAAGTATGAAAAAGTTCTAGCGCTATATACCTACTTCAAAATACATAACATGTTTTTGAACCACAACACTTTGTAGTGTATTCTGTATTCTTTTTTGTGATTAATATGCTATTATATTTTTACTCTGTAGGCAATAGAAATTGATTTTGGTAACTGAAAACTTACATGAACTGATGAAGCGGATCAGCTAATTTCAACAGACTTATCTAGAAAGCGGTTTTTGAGGTATCAAACTGACTAGAGTAGTCAGTGGTTGGAAAATATTTGAATTCATGATTTCATTGCACCAAACACCATAACCCGGAATGTGGAGAGTATAGAACCATGAAATTCTGTGGGAAGATGAATTTCATATATCAGGGGTCTGGTACTAAGAAGAAAGTAATGTCTGCGAATTTTTTATGTGAAAACTTAAAGTTATTTAAATAAAACAAACATTCTACATCTTTATACTTCACGTCTATATATTTATTTCTCAACATAGTCACCCTAACGATGAACACATTTCTCCCAATGAAAGACCAGTTTGACTTCATTGACGGAGCCATAACCTCACCTCTGTTTGCTTGATCACTATCAAAGTCCTCGAAGATTCTTTTTTTAATTCTGGAAACAGATGAAAATCGGATGGGGCCAAGTCGGAACTGTATGTGGAGGATGATCGATGACAGTGAACTTAAGATATTGGATTGTTGCAGATGTCGCAGCGCTCATGTGGGGTCTGGCATTGTAATGCTGAAGGAGACTAATTTTTCGAATCGGTAGTTCCAATTTTCTGAGGGTCTTACAGTACATTGTATAGTTTATGGTGGTGCCTTTAGGCATAAATTCCAAATGCACCACACCTTGAACATCCCAGAACACTGTGAGCATGACTGTGCCTGTTCATGACATGATCTTGAACTTTTTTGGATTCAGTGATCTGTTATAGCGGAACTCCATTGATGTTCTCTTATTTTCGTGGTCAAAATGGTGAATCTATGGATTGACAGGAAAATTTATCTCATACACTAGGGGTTCGAAACTATATGATCGTAAATTGGCAGGCTTCCATAAGATTTAAAAAAAAATCTTTGACTTTATAACACAAATCTGTATGCGCTAGATAATGGGTCTACAGGAGCTGTTTAGAGAGTATGAACTTACAACAGGATTACATACTTTATTTCTTAGAGTTTCATGGGTACACTCCCTCGTACTCCTAGGGTTATTGGATTATGGGGTCATAGAAGCCTGTCAACTCACAGTCATGTAATTTCGGATCCCTAATGTATGAGATTCAGGTTCCTACATAATTTCATGTTTATACTACCTTGCATACTCCTTTAAAAAAGGTTACGGGGTTAGCATGTTATGGGGTTACGGAAGCCTACCAACACGTAGTCATATAGTTTTGGACCTCCAATGTGTATGAAATCCATGTTCCCAAAGAGTTTAATGGTTCTACACTCTTGCACATCCTGGGTTATTGAGTTACGGGGTTACGGGGTTGTAGGGTTATGAAGCTGCAGGGTTATGGTGCGTTATTGGGTATCAATATCAAAATCAGTTTGAAAATCAGCAGAGCTTCCTCATTTTCAAGATTTTTATTGTCAATTATTTTTTAATGTTCTTATGGAACACACTTTAAGATGTAAGTAACATAGTTATATTGTAACAGATATAAAATATTTACATAATTAAAAGGTATATTTAATTGTGACGATATTGTTATTAATTTAGTTCATATTATTTTTATTAATTATATTTTTTTACATTACCTAATCGTGTTTAACATATTGTTCCATCTTTCTAAATTGCTAAATCTTGATTCAACAGACTATAAAATCAGATTTGCAATAATGACATTCTGTCTGTCACAGGTAAGTAATGATAGCAACAAAATTAAAAAAATAATAATAGTTTTTTTCCTACAGAATAACAAAATTTACCTTCAAAATTAGCGATAATAACAGAACTGTAGAAAATGACATCATTAAAAGCAGGGCATTGAATTTGAAGAATTGAAAAAAATGTAGTTTGAAACTGTAGAGTTGGCTTGTCTATAGAACGACTAACTCTTGTCTTCCACATTGTCAAATATTGTAGTTGTAACTATTACGATTTGTAAATTATTACAAACTTAGAATTAAAGTTGCTGCAAAAGTTAAGGCATTTTTGCACAATTTGGCAATACCGGACAAATTTAAAAATAAGTTCAAATGTTTGTTGCAATTTTTGTAATGAATGAATAATTTTTTTCTCAATTAACGATAATTTGTAATAAATTTCTCTGCTTTTTTTTTTGTAAAGTGATGGTGTGAAACCAATTCACATGCATTTATCACCTGAATTTCATGAACTATTAAAATTATCTGCGAATTTAATTGAACTGGCCTTTTAAAAAATTATATAAATTCCGTACTTGTTGTACACAATATCTTTAAAATGTTATCGGCTGGTTTTTACCGCTTATTCGACAAAGCTATATCATGTATTATCCAGAAGACATGCCACCTTATATAAAAAACAAATATATTTAAAGTAAACATATTATCTTGATAAGGTCTGTCAACATCTAATGTTTCTCAGAAATAAATCAAAACAATTAGCGCACGACGACAGATCAGATCTACCTGTATTTTTTGTTGTCTTAGACAAAGGTTACTAAAAGCTTTTACATATTAATCGAGACGGTACCGTTACTGAATGCCACAAATAATTGTGATATGATAGCATTAGCAAGCACTTACATTACCGCAATGTCATATTGTATTTTTGTTAATATCACTTTGTTATTAATTTTTATACGGAGGGAGTGTAACGGTTTATGAAGTCGACAATATATGAAAGTAACGCGCGCGAGTGTTTCAATGATGTGAAAGGCAATAGCATCCGTCATGGTTCCATAAAAAAAGTGCATACGAACGGATTGAAAACACTGTATTAAATTATATGGAAAGGCAAATAAACTTTGACTACTAAACATCTTTTAACAAGCAAAGAAGGTCGTTTCTATAATTGAAATTTTATGTAGAACATTATATAAATAAATACTTATAAAACCGGCTGCATATGACGCTGTCACTTGTCAAATATTTGCCAAATGTAAACAGTTGCAGTAAGGTGTAGACGACCAAATGGTCGAGGATGCGGGTATGGGTCTAGATTTGCCGGAATACGCTTATTTGCCAAAATTTGTCAAATGCCGTATCATGTGGATGGTATATATCGGTAGAAACTTCCGCCAAAGGTATATAACCATTTAGAATGTTTGTGTGAAGTGAATGTCACTCGGTATATGATAATTAAATAAGAACACATCGAAGAGGACGAATCTTCCAAATATATTTGTGTTTTCTGATACAGACGGTCGGTGTCCATTTTATCCTATTTCAAAATTTGGGACTGATAAATGCACAACTAACATATTCGTGAATACTGAAGTATTACTGTATCATTCAATCACCATATTTAAGTTTTTTTTGTTAATATTTATTAAATGTAAAATGCAAATAGTACAAAAAATTCAAAATTGTTCTACGTTATATGGTCAATGCTTCAAGGTTTATAAATATAATTTTCAACTCAAAAACTTAAATATATGTCTGAAATTCGTGAGTAAAATATAAGAAATCAAGTTAATAATAATATTTATGTTGTCAAAGAAGAGATTTTCTTCAAAGTCAAATAACAGCTGAAACCTATATAATTTTGATGCTATTAGTTTATTTTTGATTAAACTATACATGTAGGCAGCTATTGCAAGGTAATTGAACTATATCACTTTTGCGGTTATATGGACCAGTGTGTCTCATAGTATTTTGACTCATAAATCCCTAGATCAATTCGTGTTTTGGTCCTAACATCAACAAACTCCTCTAGAGTCTTTTTCCCATCACTGAGTACTCAAGTCAGCTTGAAATCTCTAAAACCGTTTTCTAGATAAGTGTTTTAATGTTAGGGTCAACATATGAACTGATCTGGGAATTCTGATTCCAAATTTGAAGGATCTTAGATCCCTTTGCAATAATTTTATGAAAAATCATTATCTTGTTCTTGTGTCATTTCATGATGGACAATGCTTGACCACAGGTTCCTTGGATGAAAATAAGACTATTTAGCCTAACTTACCTATATACAAAAGTGCACGCCTACTGAGATATAGCCTTCTAAATATAGAATAGATAATCTATTTTTTTCAAATAATTTGAAAACTATTTTTCTTAGAAACTTCAAATTTGGTACACTTATTTTTTTATATAAGGGCAAGGTAAATATAGAATTTGGAGAGAATACTTATACAGGATGTTTTATTTCTAGTGCCTGTGCGCCACTGGCTATCCCGTAACTTTTTTGTGTGTTTGCCAATTACGACAGACTTAATTTATTTTTAAAAATATGCACTATTTTAGATTTTTTTGCTCTTACAAAATTTCGATATCGTTTATGGATTTCGAGTAAAATTCACATTTTTTATACATTAAATATAGGTAAAAATTCCGATTTATAAAAAATAATTTATAACTGCAGCTTCAAAGCAAGGAATAATAATGAAAAAACGTCACATTAAAAAAAAATGACTATACATTTTTGGTATTAGTATTATCAATTAATAAAATAAAAATCAACACTAATATTTTAAATAAACAATATCAACTAATAATGTAAGAAAGTCAACATTAATATTTTAAATAAACCGATATTTGTAATCACATTAAAATAATATTACAGTAAATGCTCAAAGTTACTTCCTTGTTCTTAAACGCAAACATTAGGTCGAAAATTAGAAATTATCCAATAATTGTGCATTACCTCTCATAACATTAATTTCATGTTGTATTCTTTCCCATATTCGTTTTCTGTATTTACTGAAAAGTTATTTTAAACTGTAGTCCTCAACGCTCCTCAAATGAAATAATTACATGGGTTTAGGTCCGGGGATCGAGGTGGCCATTTTAAAGGGGCATTATTTCCTCTACCTATCCACCTGTTAGACCTTTAATAACCTGCAATACCTACCTGTACCCTGTAATACCTGTAACCTGTAATAACTGGTCTTTTAATACTCTATTAAAGGAACTTTTTGTAAGCCAACCTCTGCCGCTAAACGCCTTTTATTTACTTGAGGAATTTCTTCGACCCTTTTCAAAATTTGTTCCTCCAGCTGAATAATTCCGGCCGTACATTACCCACGATTTAATGTTACAGGTAAAAAATGTCCTGTTTCCCGAAGGCGTCTCTCCGCATTAGCAAATGTTTTGTGATTTGGAGTTCTTCGATTAGGAAATCTTTCAGCATATGTTCGAACAGTAGCACAACAATTTCCTTCACAATTACACAAAACTACTAACATATCAGTTTGTTCAGCAAAAGTATAAATTGCAATAAAAAACAAATTAAGCTAAAATTAAATCACAGCTAGCTTGACACAGAATCTTTTAATTATTGTTATGAATTTGTTTCTCTGTTATATGACACCTCGTACTAGAATATTCTATTTATCTTAAACTGATTTTATATTATTTAATGTGTAAAGAATGCCAATTTTACTCGAAATCCATAAACCATATTAAAATTTTGTAAGAGGCAAAAAATCTTCTAAAATAGTGCTTATTTTTAAAAATATTCTGTCGTCATTGGCGTACATACAAAAAAGTTACGGGATAGCCAGTGGCGCACAGGCACTAGAAAGAGAACATCCTGTATGTGTATTCTCACCAAATTCTATATTTACATTGCCCTTATATAAAAAAATATGTGTACCAAATTTGAGGTTTCTAAGAAAAACAGTTTTCAAATTATTTGAAAAGTTATCTGTTCTATATTTAGAAAGCTATATCTCAGTAGGCGTGCACTTTTGTATATAGGTAAGTTAGGCTAAATAGTCTTGTTTTCATCCAAGGAACTTGTGGTCAAGCGTTGTCCATCCGTTTCAGGGACACCCTGCATATATTTATTATTATAAAAAAATTTATTCTATACATTACAATAGTAGTCTATATCGAACTGAAGTCAACTTTGATCTATAAAGCGGCCATCAAATTGTAGATCGGGCACAACAAGTTCACGCTGATCGCATTAATGTATCGGACGCTAGGTAAGGCACCACATATTAGCAAGGTCAGAGGTCGGGAAGGTGGGACAAATGTCTCGCAGGTTGAATTGTATGTTCGCCATGTTCCTGCACCTTTGACATTTAATCGCATTCCTGCTCATAACCGCGGTGTTAACATTGTGCGAATTCACTCGATTCAATTGAACGCAACGTGAGCGCGTTGGGTATTACTTACGCTGACTGTAATGCAATCGATGGTCACGGCGTTTTATCAGTAAAGGTGTTTCAGATTGAACATTGTTCATAGTCGGTCTGATGCACGTTAAATATTCGAAATCCGACCCTTGCATTGGCCACCTCTGTTGAGAGAAAACAGACATATTTCATGAACAAGTTATTAAAATAAAAATATCTATTGAACGAATTAAGAATCAATTAATAAATGGACAGAAATGAAAGATCAAATAAATTATTTTTTAATATATTAGGATATTTCAGCAAATCACACCAAACTACTAATGAATTTTGAAAAAGAGGTTTTCGGTAACAATGAATACATTTTCTCATCTCCACCATCATCTTTCAAATAAGTAAATTAAATCTTCTTTTGAAAAGGTCTTAGTCACACTTTGCATGTGGATGTACCTAAGAGAAAAAAAGTTCACATAATGAATAAGTTACACGAAAACGATAACTTTCATCTGAAGACGTTCTTTCCTTCAGCGAAGACAATATTTTTTGTCCTGCTATGTAACTTCTTTGGTGCTTGAAGTTTCACATTTTGGATTTTGGACAACTTGTGTTCTCCGAATTATGGATAGGGATTACTTTAGGTTCTTTGAAGGTTGCTAAGGATAAAGATGTAGAATTGATAACGCGTCAAAAATGCATGCAAACATAATAAAATGTTTGTGAAAAATAGATTAAAACATTTATATATAAAGGAAATAACAGTGGTCCTAGCATATATCCCTGTGGAGTGTCAAAATGCAATAATCATGTGAATTCCATCAATCCTCAGGAACTCCATAAGGGTCAATCCTGAGGCCACTGATGTTTGTTATTTGTATTAATGACTTAACTAAATGCCTCGATGTCAACTATTTACTCTATGCGGACGACCTGAAGTTCTTGGAAGTTAAATCTTTTACTGACTAGGCGGACTAGACTACATGATAATCTTGACAGATTATACAGTTGGTGTTCATGTAATAATCTACCTCTGAATGTAAAATGATGTCTTACAGTTAACGTAAAACTAATCTATATTTTGATTGTAAAATTGGTGAATCATTTCTAAATAGAGTTAAGCAATTCACTGACCTTATTGTTGCATTTGATACTACTTAGATTATCATTTGACGAGCATATTAATTTAGTAACCAAACCTCCTTATAAAAATGTATTCTTTATTTTGCGTAATTCTAAGGACGTTCAGAAAGTGAAGGTTCTAAATATATTGTATTTGCATTTGTGCGTTGTATACTAGAATATGCATCGGTTGTTTAGAGTCTCATCTATGATGTTTATAATATTCAATTCGAGAAAGTACAACCGAGATTTTTAGACTATTCGTTTTATTAGTAGTTATGGATTTTATCCTCCTTGGAAGGAATTACTGCTTTCTTGTATTAATTTTAATAGTCTCTGTTGTAGGTGAATTATGTTTTCAATTATATTCCTTTTTAAAATTATAAATAATACTTCAAATTCAGACTCGTTATAGTTTCAAGGATTCCTAGACTCAGTTCTAGATTTCACTCTGCTTTACAAATACCCACACCTTGTACAAATTTACTAATATCAATAATACTAATCTCTTATATCAAATGATTTCCAATTATCAAAATTATGAAGATCGACTTGATATATTTTTTTATAAGAATAACAAAAGAAATGTTGGTCTAGCTAATATTATCCTTATCTTATATATGTTAGTTAGCTTATTTGTTTTATTTGTCTGTTATTGTTTACACTTAAGATCTTTCGTCTGGATTTTATATTTTGATTGCTCTATTTTGTGTAGTACTTATATTTTTATATTTAATGTTAGTTTGTCTTTTTAAATTTAGTTAAGGTTTTCTTTTTATCTTACTCTATAATTGAGACATTGTATATAGTAATTTCTAAATAAATAAATAATTCATTTATCCAATTTAATAGCATTCACATATACTATTTGAGTTATATTTGTTAAGTGGGAGAATAATCCAGTCACTTATATTTCCTCTTAGTTGCAGTAGTAGTTTTTTTTGTAGAAATAGTATTAAATTCAGGTACTGTTACGTTAAATAAAAAATGTTTCTTGGTGTTTTTTAATAGTAGCAGCACCTTAGGAGATAATTAACATATTTGCTGATCATAATGCGCAAATTTAGTCCACATACTCAAATTTGTTTAAAATTCATCTGCAAAAATTTATTCATTTATCTGCATTATCAATTAGAAAGCTTTACAATGATTTCGTTTTAGTATTATTACATTATAATTACTTTCTCGACCTATTTGCTAATGTTATTTTATTATTTAGTTTGATGTTTTTTCCAAAAATAAAATTGTTTCTACAAAAAAAAAAAACGTCAGTGGCGTATTCTTTTGTTGGGAAATATTGGCGACGAATTTAGTTGCACGTCACTGGTTGAAACCAGGATGTTTTCATCAAATAAACAGATTAATTTATTAGGAAAATTCAATAAAACGTAAAAACAAGCCCAAATATCTCCTAAACGGCTGCTCCTATTAAAAAACGCCAAGAAACATTTTTCATTCATTTAACGTAACAGTACCTGAATGTAATATTATTTCTACAAAAACCCGCCAGTGGCGTATTTTTGTCTTAGGAAAATGGGACGGCACCTCCAGTAGCACGCCAGTGGTTAAAGCCACAAGGTTAATATTACATACAATAATAGGTCTAATTAAATGAATACGCTGTAGTAAAATTCATTCAATTCCGTCAGCACATTACGAAGATATGGCAGAAGATATATATATTTTTTGTAAAGTTTAACACCCTGTATCTCGAATACAGACTCCGGCAGGAAGAAAGTTTATAGAGCAAACTCTACTTATTTTTTGGAAATGAATCTAGTCCTGCAGTTTCTGTATTTAAAATGAAATCACCCAGTATATTATGTTTAAAGTATTACACGATTATACAATACGGTTCTTTCTAAAATCTGGGATATTGTTGGTAGAAGAGCAGCTGGTCTGTAGTTTTCGGGTAACCTATTATCCCAATATGAAGTACGGAGCCCCCACGGGGTCAACTACCGCTCCCGAAAATCGCCGTCATCTTCTCGAATAAAATTGCCATTTGCGGGACTTGCCGATCGGCCCACACCGAGATAAAACTGTGACAGATCTTATCGCTGCATGTTATCTCGTAACTATAAAATTTACGAACACATAACGCGAATATTTCCTTTATGATTTTAAAGTCAAAACGGTAAGAAGGATAACGGATGTTTCCAATCCAATCGTAACTTAAGCTTTTATCGTCCCGTTTAAAATTCTGCAGAGCATAATGTCTCTAAATTATTTTTATTACATGGTTATGGTAAAATGAACGATGGCAAACCATTTCTATGCCGTAAATATCCCCGCATTATATATATGTCATTTGCTTGACCTGGGTGATGGGTCAGATGAAGCTTACGCCTCAACTTCCTGCTTCGCACTACCAGGATGTGCCACCTGGATAAATTATTGGAATGTTTAACACATCTGAAGAGCGTTTGCGATTTATGGCTGTTAATCAAGCGAGTCGGCCGACCAAATCGTCTAATGAAGCGTGATAATATTATTTTAACCTTTCGGGTAACAGCGAATGGAAGAGGTGGTTTTCTGTGCAGCCTGGTAATGTTGCACTTGGGATCGGTTCATATAATTCATCTTTGCATGTGGCTATTTTGAATTATTATGTTATATGTTATCCCTTTTAGATTGGAAAATATACCATTAAATATCCACAATATAAACTTTTGCATTTTGAAAACGATATGACTTTAGACATACATATACTTACTTAGAGCGCTTTTTTTTTCGTTTAGTTCAGAAATGATGTTGGGCATCTTAGTTATCAGATTTAAAACGATGGAAATCAGTTTTTTAATATTCTGTTAATAAAAGAAAGATCCAGGAAAATATATACATTATAAATCTACAATATTTGTGAGGAATAAATAAATTTATACATTTAATAATACGGTGAGATGTGATTTCAATATACGGACCACTGAATATACATACCTTTAATTTTTTATGTGATAAAAAAAATAGCGCCCAACGTGGGGCTCGAACCCACGACCCTGAGATTAAGAGTCTCATGCTCTACCGACTGAGCTAGCCGGGCTTGTGACTTTCTGGCTACCGCTGAATATCCGTGGAACAGATTCTGTTTATAAATTAGTAACGCTTTCTGCTCGAGATATTCGGCGATTTTAAATATAGACGCCGCTAAAAATACAGTACCTAAATTTAGTATCGATTAATGCTCTGGTTGTTATTTCGCACGATCGCAAGAATTTCAGCCAAGTTTTTCATCTAGCAAAAGTCTCCAATTATCAAATCATGTTCCACTTCACAGATTTGTTTTTTTTTTCTGATAAATGGAGGCTGCATTAGTAGAGAATAATGTGACAAAAACTTGAAATTAATAGTTTATTTCTTTCTTTTTAGTATTTATTATTAAAAGAAGATTAAGTATCTTTTTAATGAAGTAGATATTAATAATTAATTAATCATTAAATTGGTCTTGGTAAGCTAAGTTAATTTATATTTTTTATTATAGAAGCAATAAAATTCTTATTGAACTTTGTTTAAAAAGAAAATACTTAAATATACCTTTATATTTACTGACGGATTTATTACAAGAACTTAATTTGTCTGTCATACAATCTTTGCCATCCTTGTACTGCAGTTACAAATTAGAAAAAATAATTTTTATATTTCTCTTTTTTATATCATTTTCTTTCTCTTAAATTTGAATTAATTTAATAGTAATTCTGTAAGGCACTAGAGAAGATAAAAATTAAGTAATTCAAAGTAGGGGGTTAGGTTCAATGTTTAAAAATTGTAAAAAAGTATTGCGATCCTGCCAGGATTCGAACCTGGAATCTTCTGATCCGTAGTCAGACGCGTTATCCGTTGCGCCACAGGACCTTGCCTGTAAATTCGTAAGGAATATACCGCTTCATAAAAATTCTAAAATTTACTTAATTTTTGAAATTAAGTAATTTCAAATGGGTGGGTATTGGTGAGTATTGGTGGGTATGGGTGGTAATTTCAAGTGGGTAATTTGAGAACCCAGAAAAATTACTACAATTAGTGCAGCTTCAGTATTCATCAAAAAACTGACATCTGAAATACAATCAACACTTTCTGAAAAACATATGTAAAAATTATAGATTTGTTTATAATACATACAATTCAAGTAATACACTTTTTTCTGAATTTATTGAAAAATGCAGGTACATTGAAGCTAATTAATTTATTTGCATTTGGTGCATTAAATATATAAAGTTAACAAAGCATTTATATGAATAAAAATACAAACCATTTAGTAATAAAAAATAAGACGAAAAATATTAACAGGCACATAAATATCTTAACAGACAAAGGAAATAGAATAAACATGTTCTTATAATTTTTAATAAGTTTCCCAGTCAGGAGAAAGCTCTAATGATAACAGTCAAAAAAGTAAAAGTTTTTATTATTTTGTATTAAACTCTCAAGTCCATCAGTACATCTGACATATTCATAAGTCATAAACTGAAATAATGTTTTGTGTTCTGTTGTTTTTATTATGTTTTACATTTTTTAAATATATCGTTATACTATACATCTAAATATATCAGAATTACAGGAGAATTTTGAGTCTTCCACACAGAAAGAAAGTCAATTTTTGACTGTCATTATCAATTTACAAAACTATGTAATTATAAATTAATTAAGTGCCATAGTACCTATTACGTGTATAATTTCAGATTTTTTAAACCTCATTTGGATAATAAACTATAAATTTCATCCATAAAAAATACACATTCATAGTATGCATGCACAATAGTGGCTGATGCTGTCCTACTCTACGTGCCCCGCTGGCTGTTCGTGATTGCGTATCAAATCGGTTAGTAATATTTAATTTTAAAGAAAATTTAATTGAAAGTTGATAATTTCTTTTGTATATAAATAATCAGGTAATTCAATAAAATATTTATTTTGGAAATGAAGACAATAATTATTAAATTTTTACAATTATCAATTCTCAACATATTCGTAATATGTATACAAATAAAACATAAATATTTCAGATGATTTCCTCATTGTATTTTAAGACAGTCCCAATTAAATATAATAAGTGAAAATGTTTAAAATTCTATGCTTCTTGCAATTCTTTGGTTTCAAATACTAAAAGGAGGTCTAAGGGGATCTTGGAAACAAAAAAAGGATATAATAAAATACAATTCTATTTTCTTTTTGGTAGCCTATTTCATTAGTAAGTTATGTCGCTTATCTGTCTTTCATCACATCTGTAGTTTTACAACCATATCGTCTTACAAAGGAACCCACTCGGTTTCTCAGAAACGTTGAGTTTGACCAAGTTTTTGTGCAAATAAAGGGGCATCATTTGCAACAGGTTGCCCACCGTAAAACGGGCCCGGTTGAACGGTTGAATAACACAAGAATGTTTACCTGGTCGGCAATCAATTACGCTCTTGAAACGGTTTTACTGGAATGGGTTAGTTATTTTTAGCCGAAATTAATTCGATTCACTAACCAGGTAAGGATCATTCAAGATGGGTGTCTGTATGTTCCCAAAGAATCATATCGATCACAAATCTTATGCTGATTTTAGTAATTGATATACTATAAGAAATGTTTATGGTTATCAAAAAAATACTTTTGTTGCGGAAGGTAGTACTGAAGAACTGAAGTTTCCTATAACATTCGATGTTGCTTGAAAAAGTAAGGCAGATTGATAAGTCCTAAGTAAGTATTTGTAATCCAGAGGAAAAGGAGACATGATTAGTATAAGTCCAATAACTTGTTATAATGGTAGTAGACTGCAGATTATAAATTATAGCTGTATGGATTAAATGCACCATCCTCTTTCCACTGTGACCAACCATCAACCATTCCTCATTTAACATTAATCTCTTACTACTTCATATTTTTCTCTTCCGAACACTCGTACAAAGCTGTTATCCCTTTTTCCATCTGTCAGAACCTACATATGTTGTCTTTTGTCAGGCCAATGTTGCTCAGAAATGTGTCCTGTTAGCAATCCTACTGTTATGTTCATTGATCTATGACTTTGGTTGAGTAGGTCTGGCGATAACACTTTCCAGTGTCCTTCCATGGTTGCTATTGATCAGGAGTTTCTTGCCTCCATCTCTGGGCCTTATCTTCTATCTATGTATGCGTGAATCTTTTAATAACGCAGCTAGTAATATTGTAGGGGGGTTCAGGCACCAGTACTTACATCATGGTACTCAATCTAGAGTCACAGAGATCAATTTGTTGGTTTTTGAAGTTCTTCATTATTAACTCCACTATGGAAGTCTGTGCACTCGTAGACTAAAAAGCTTCTATCCATTCCTTAACATCGTACATTCCAATTAGCTTGGTTTGTAAACTTTTGTGTCTATTGATGAACAATTTCTGCAAAGTCTTCTGGGTGGTATTTGCATTTATTTTGTGCGAAGTCTCCATAGCTTGTAATCATTAGCCTATACCATTCTGGTTCTTAATTTTAGCGGATTAAAAAGAATTTAAATTTTACTACATAGCTGCATAGCATACATGTCTTAGATAGATCTAACTCCTCGTCTTGATTGAGATTGTCTCGATTTTTATAGATTTCTATTGTCTTTCTGTAGAAATATTTTCTCTCTCACCAGAATTCTGATATTAGTTATGTCTATCGCTTGTCCTTATATCTGGCCTATGTTCCGAAACTGCCGATTTTTTAGTACATCATTTATTTCTGTTTTCAAATATTTTAATTAGCGTCTTGCTCTGATTTGCTTATAAAACCAATTTGTGGATACATTATAAAAACCTTTTACTATAAATATCGATAATATCACTGTCGGCATAATTAAAAGTTAATTTATACCAATATGTTTCTTTCTGTACAGCTCTTGCACCTATGTAATTTGCATAACAAATTTTTCACTTAACTATATCTTAAACATATGATTTCTCCAGTATTTCAAATGATAAGTATCACTAGTAGTTTTTAATTCCGTATTGCCAATTACGAATTCCCACCAACCATTCCCATAAGACAAATAAGGAGGGATGTTATTTGTTTAGGCAGTTTCTAGCAATTTTTTTTTAGATGGTAACGATACGTGATTGATTAATTATCGTCCATGGGATACAGAAAAGGTTCCGACTGGATGAAATATTAAATAATGCGTTAATCTGAATTTATTATCAGTAGATCTTGATTAGCCTGACTTGGCAGTCGTATAAAATTGACGAGAGCTCATTATTGTAATGACTTCATAAAGTTAACAGATTTAATTGCTACTGTAGTACATGTCACATGTATTAAAAAGAAAAACATCCAGATAACGATCCGTAATACGGAAAAATGACCGCGTATGTTATTTCGCAATAATTACTCTTCCATTTATTTTCATTTATTACCTTTTCATGGAGCTAATTTGACGTCAGATATATTTTTTATATACTTATTCTTTATTAATTATTATTATTTCGACTTTTCATTAACTTTTTGTGCAAGCTGCATTATTTTACTCGAATGAATCACTAAAAATATTAAGTAAATATACTTAAAAGCATTTACGATTAATAAATAATAATGAAAATTGTAATTTTGTTTCATATACATTCGGAATATTGAATAAAACAAAATAATTCTGTTGCTAAAGTAACGAAAATGTAGTAGGAGTTTTGAAATTGTATTTTTTCTATAAACCTGAATGAATTTTGTTTAAAAATTGGTGTTATGGGATTTTAGATAAAAAGTCACTACTACAATTTTCCAAAATTTAAAACCAACAAAAATGTGGTAGTTAGAGTTTATTAAAAATATATATTTGGGCTTTATTAATTTTTTTACTTATATTAATGGCTTTTTTATCTATAAATTGGAACACTCTGTATTTATACATGGTGTTTAAATATTTGTAGTTAAATACACACTCTGATTACAACTTACAATGGTGTCTCCAAATGTACATGTGAACAGATGGATTAGAAAAGATAATTTCTGTATAAATGTTTGTAATTTTGAAAAACATTCACTGAATCAGTTTACATCTCGAATTGTACTCTCAGTTAAATGTATAGACATTTAAGATTTGCCCTATATATAGGTATTTGTTATAATTATTTTGTTATTAATGAATTAATCTTTTGAATTAATGTCGAATAATTACCGAGTTATGACATTTGTACAGGAAAAAAAATTAATTAATTTGTTTCCTAATACAGTCAAGTGTGCCTTGGATTACCTGATATTAATGAAAAATTATTAACCCACACCCACTGACTGTATTATGAAACAATTGTATTAAAAATAGGCACAAAATCTTGGTTGATGACATCTTCTACATCTACTTTTTGTCTTCTTGAGAAATGCGAGAACCTCCCCAAAACTATCGAATTTAGCTCTTCCCGAACAGCTTGTGTCAATTTAAATATTACAGAGTAGTAAAAAATGTTCTTTTTGTCCATAGGCGTACATATTCCTTTTTAAAAGGGCATTGACTTTTACGTCAGTATTATTTTCACTCGCTTTATAGCGAAAATTGTATGTTTACAGAACAAGTACCTACTTCAATAAAAATTTATTTTATTTTAAAGATATTTCTAGGCCAGGAAAAAGAGCTGGCAAATGACCATTTCGCGACTTTTTGTTTCGATAAGCTGAATTTATCACTATAGATGGTAAATATTATGTACAATAACATATTAGTTTCCACGGTCATCAAAATGGGGGGAAGATTGTTTACAGGCTGGTTAATTGTATAATTTTTACGTAAATTCGCGTTTTTCGCTTATAACTTTTTTCCGTTCATTTCCACGAAAAAACAGTACAGTACTTTTTTTCGTCTTTTCTTATATTTTAGCCTTAGTTGCAATATGAAGTATACAACGACGCACGCGCATGATATAGTTATATATTATTACATATTTGGAAAGCTTATGAAAATTGCTTTAAGTTAAAAAAAAATCGTCAAGATTCGTTGAAAAACAACGGAGTTACAGACTGTCAAAGTTGACGGCCTATTGTTAAATAAATTAGGTTGGTAGCGGCAAAAAAATACTGTCATAACCGTCAACCTGAATACCTTCCCAGATAAAAATATTTTATTTGTGGAAGTATGTTAAGTGCATAAGAAATATTGTCAAACGTTAGTGGGTCGCTTGATTTTTCGGCGAGCCGTAGCGCGGCGGAAGAGTGGGGGAAGCGAACGACAGCGAGTCCGAAGAATACGATAATGACGATAATATTCATAGTCCTGCCGTTAAAAAAGCGAAATTCGCTTCTAAATAATATATTTGACAGTCTGTAACTCCGTTGTTTTTCAACGAATCTTGCCGATTTTTTTTGAACTTAAAACTCTTTTCATAAGCTTTCCGAATATGTAATAATATATAACTATATCACGCGCGTGCGTCGTATATTTCATTTTGCAATTAAGGCTAAAAATAAAAAAAAACTTTCCTGGTTGCAAATTTGAAATTAAAAAAAAAAGAATAATACATTGGAATGTATTATTATGAAATCTACCATGAAAAAAATCAGTGCGATTGTGGAACATGCTCGGGATCGTCCAGACTATTAATTAGTTAATTTGTTTATAAGGTCATAATTTGTAAACTATTCAACTTACCGATTCCAGATTTCGTGTGAGTTATTATGCAGTGATAAGGAATGAGAGGATGCGATGCCAATGCGTTCTGGTAATAATAACGCAGTTTATAAATGTTTAATTCAGAAGTCATAAATAAAATTCTTCTGTTTATAATTTTTGATGTAATCAATAATTTTTGACGCTCGAGGGCTAGTTTTGTAGGTCTTTTGAAGACGAAAAAAAAGTACTCTACTGTTTTCTCGTGGAAATGAATAGAAAAAAGTTATAAGCGAAAAACGTGAATTTACGTCAAAATTATACAATTAACTACCCTGTAAACAATCTTCCCCCTATTTTTATGACTGGAAACTAATATGTTATTGTACATAATATTTAGCATCTATAGTGATAAATTCAGCTTGTCAAAACAAAAAGTCGCGTCCAATTCTATATTTCCTGGCCTATTTCTCACAGTTTTGAACTTCGTCGCATTAAAGTTTTAGCGGAATATTTCACAAAGTCACTGATATAAATCCAGAAGCATAATTTCCTGTCAGATTTGCTTATTAAAATCTAATTTTAAGTAAGATGTGATTTGACCATCCGAATATTCAGCATTTATTCTTCCGACTATTTTCGTACAAAGAGAAACACCTTTTACTTTTCCCGCATAACTGAGTTCCTTAGTACCGTCCTTGTTTCATTCACGTTTGAGCCGCCTGATTTACACACCATAACGTTAAAACCTTTCCAGAACAAATTACTTGCTTTGAAGGATGTGTGGACTCTTAAGGAAATTAATTTATTACGGACAATTATTGCATATTATATTATATTCCGTACTTTACTGTCGCTTTTATTAGCTCATTAAACACTATTCTCCTGTGTATTAAACATCCTTGCTGGCACAGTGCAGTTCCTGCTATGACCGGTCATTTCACACACTTGTGGGAAAAGCCTACAAAATGTAAAATTACCGAGATTATATATGGTATGTGCTACTTACTTTTTATTATCTGTTTATTTATTTATAAAATGCATGAGACTGAAATTAAAAATTCTTTATTTGGTGAGATATTAATATTATTTTTATTGCCTGTCGTCGCAACAAATTGTAAATTAAAGTTGGCGTTTTACAGACAAGAAATCGCACTGTTAGTAAGAAATGATAGAAAACAAGGAATGCACCTTTCCCGTTTTGTTGAGTATTTTGTAAAAATATTCAATAATTATGATTAATTAATGTGTTAATAATAAAAGCATTCTGCCGGGTGTGATTATGTTTATAGTACCGTGCGCGATTTTTTGTATATTCAACAGGTGTTTAAAGTTTAGGAAATGTAATGAACATAAGAAGTAAAAATATGTTTTTTCCTTATTCTGAATATATTAACATTTATTCAGGATAAATAACAAAATAAAACAACAGGATAATGCAACGTAATTTAGCAGTTGTTCTTTCGTGTAGCGGTCCATTTTTAATAAGTAACCCTGAACTATCTCTGTCATGCTGTCTTTTTTCTTCGTTGGCAACCCCTTACCGCACGAATGGGGCAAAATTCAAATCTTGCGTGAATTTTGGGACATCCGATATAATAATTGACAATCAGATATAACTGGATACAAATTTTTACTTACTCCTTCTACAAAATTCGTTCTAGAGGTGTCTTATGTGCAGCAGTGATGTTTTTATATTTTGTACTGAAATTCCTACTGCTAATATAGCTTTCTCAAGATCCCGATTATATTTTCTATGTCGTTATCCCGACATTGCCTATACCTATAAATTAAATAAATTTATATGTACGACATTAATAAACTAGGCTCGTTCCACAATCTCAGACCACCGGACTATTTCCTGGTATAATTCCAAGCGGTAATTAATTTTAATTAAAAAAAGATCCCCTTAATTTAACAGAAAGCTCAAACGCAAAGGAAGATTGTTGTAAATACTCTATAATTATTTATGTCTTTATTCATTTATCAGGTTAACTCGAGCTGGTGGGTAATTAAGCAATATATTATTAATTTCCTGAAAGGTCTGTGTAAAAACTGAGGCTGGTGTGGTGGATATCGTGCAGAAATCAGAACGTGTCAAACTGATCGACAAGAAAAGTAAATAAGAGGTTGAGAATGTTATTACATATAAAATGAAATAGAAAAACTAATTCCCAGTTTTTAACTCAGGAAAGAGAAGAAAGGCAAAAATTAAAACTGTCAGAGGCTACTAAAAATTATAAATATTTGGAGAACGTCTTTACAAAATTTTATACATTAGATTTGTACTTATAAACCTACGGTAGTAATTTTGCTTTCCAATTCCCAGTGCCGTAGATAGAGTGGAGGCGACCCTTTTCACAAAACTTAACTTCTACATCTATGGAATTTTTAAAAATATTTCAGTATATTTAGTTATTTATAATTAAAAGTGACATTTTATATTGAGAGTGTGGAATATTGCCGAACGAGCGTAGCGAGTGGTGCATCCCCACATGTCATTTTTAATGACAATTTACAAAAAATGTCTTGTCAAATTTATGTATTTTTTTAGAATGTCATAAGCGTAGAAGTTACGATTTATGAAAAAGGCCAACTCGCTTTACCTACGCAACTGGAAATTGACGCAATATTACTAGTGTAATTTTGTAACCTCAAATTTTGTTAGTGAAAATTACATTAGCAGACAGTAAGATTTTCTAGGCTCTTATTTTAAAAATATGTACGGTTCTAACATAGTAATTATGTAAAATTAAAAATTAAAAGCAAAAAATGGTGGAAGCGCCGCTCGATGTGCACTATGACATAAACTCACAAATATTTCCTAAACTATTAATTTTACGGAGTTGAATCAAGAGGGTATTATTGTTAGCAAATTCTTCAGGAAACATATTTTTATGCAGGCAGATTGCGATCGTCATCTATGAAAAAATTGCGTTGTTAACCATTGGGCATAGTCCGTCCCTGGGGTTCTGGGCATAATGAAGTTTCACTTACAACATCAAAAACAAGCTGTACGCTAGTGTTATGGATCACCAAATTTGCATCATGCTGAAGTTAATAGTTTAGAAACTACATAAAAATAACTTTTTAATTTGCACCTTTGAGGGCCCGTAACTTGTTAACGAAGGCCCGTATGAAAAAAATTTATATGAAGAACTGATATTATTTTGACCACATCTATTTGTACTTGACTGGGGCACTCTGTATATACAGTGTGCCTTAATGCATCCTCAAAACCTCTTCTTGTAGTGATGGTGCCACTAAATGGCTTGGTATGATTTTTTTAGGGCCACATGAAAATCTGACAAAGTGGTTAATTAAGTACCTTTTAAAATGCCGTATCTCGTTTAGTTTGTAGCTTCCACAATTTTTCTTTGAAGCTTACAATTTTCAAAAAGTGCCAACTTTCGTTCCTTTACGAAATTTAGCATGTCTCAAAAGTACTTGAAAAGAAAAATGGAGGAAATAAATTTCTTTGTTTTTAGAACGAATATTTTTAGTAAGTTAAGAGCAGTAAGAACTTTGAAATTTTACTATAAGGTGGCTGTGAAAAGGTAAGTGATTTTCAAACCTATTATCAATTCCACTTTCCTATTTTTCAAGGCTTTCAAGGCTTACAATATTTTTTGAATACAACATTTACACTTTTTGGAAAGTACATGCTTCTAAAAAAATTAGAGAGGCAAGTTGATGAAACTTGAGGTGCAGTGGTTTGGATGATTTAAGCCTCATTATTTCATTTTCCATAAAAATCCCCAACATGAAAAATCACCTCTCACAAAAAATTACAACAATACGTAGTAGCCCTATCACTATGGCATAGTGTTAACAGGGAAGTCTCGAATTAAACTGTATTATCTATGTTACCAAAAAATATTTTTTAATTTAAAAAATGAACTAAATTAATTAAATACTCAGGGAAAATAGAATATCCTTATTGATTGAGATTTTTTCTATCGTATAATGCCTGCCCTTTCTGTTCTGCAATTTTTTCTTCGTTACAAGTAATAGAGACCCCCAAGTTGGTCCCAAATCTGGCTCTGCATCTGAAGATATTATTAATTTTCCTCATGCGAATGCTCGGTCTAGTATACCTAAACGTTTCTTATTACTTTCTGACCTGCATTCAAGACTTGTAATTACCCTATACGTGATACTTTTTTAAATTGAATCGATTCTTATGCGATAAGTGACAATCAACGGCAGCCTTGGTTCACACCGACAAGAGAAGCGTTGAGCAACTCAACTTCTTCTGGGAATAATAAAGAACGCAGGTTCAAATCTCGGTCCCGCATCTACATGCGAACTAGGAGTATCTCACATTGCGAATCTAAATTTATTAACTTTTCTAACTCTCACGTTTTCTCACTTATACATGTCATTTAAAAATATGGTATAATTTGACAATCAAAAATACCTACGGACAAAAAACATGAAACTTATGTACATACCATTCGCGAAAGTCTTTCAAAAACTTGTGTAAATTTTTTTATGTGGTTGGAATTAATCATGCTTAAATTTGTGGTATGAGGAACAACATTTAAATATAATTTAATCCATTGATGCAGAAATTATTGCCTTATACGAGGTCCGTTCAAAAAATCACCGAACTTTTTGAATAACGCGCTAATGTCGCATATCACTGAATATCTCAGTGATATGCGATTGGCAGCATTGCGCTACGCATAACTTCCTTTGTAACCATATGTTCTTGGACTGTTGATTTCGCATATCTGATAGTTTTTGTGATATTGTTATTTGAATGCAATGTGTTTTAAGTGTTAGTGCGATTTTCTGGAACAACGATGCAACATAAAATATTGCGCGAAACTAGGGAAACCTTTCACGGAAACAAGCTTACGGAGATGTTGCTTTGAGTCATACGCAATGTTACGGAGGGTTTTCACGATTTAAAAGTGGTCGTCAGTTAATTGAAGATGATTCTCGACCAGGAAGGCGTTCAACTTCAACTGATGACTTCCACATTCAGAAACTCAAAGATCTGGTGCGTGCAAATCGCCTATTGACTGTCAGAGAAATTTCAGAAGAGGTTAGCATCCCAATTAAGTCATGCCATGAAATTTTGACAGAAGAATTGAACATGCATCGAGTTGCAGAAAAATTTGTTACTCGTTTGATGACCGTACAACAGATAGAAAACCATGGACATTTGTCGGTAACTTCTTGAACAATCCAATAACGATGAAACATTCATTGAAATGATTATGACGGGAGATGAAAGCTGGGTTCGTCAGTCTCGATCCAATGTCAAAGTGATGCTCAATGTTTTTTCTTCTTTAATAGATTTTTGCGTTTTGAATTCTTGTCTCAAAGTAAACCGTGTGTACTATCAATGCGTTTTACAAAGGTTACGTGAAAAACTTCGCAGAGAGATCAGAGTGGTAGCGAGACAAATCATGGTCTTGCACCATAACAATGCGTTCGCACACTCAACTTTGTCAGTCAGTTTTGTGCCAAAAACCTTCATGTTCAATTTTAATGTTTGACTTGTTTATCAAGTTACCAACATATTCGCAACTGTTATTAGCTTTAGAAAATGAAACTTTATTATTACTAAAATATCGTAATACTCTTTAGAATTGTTAAACTGACGTAATTACAGATTATCCATAATTGGTTACTCATAAACCTCATGTTTATTAATCGAGAAATGCAGCTTATAACAGAAATTCCGTGATTCAACTTTTCTAAGAAAAGAAGGATCAAATGGTTTGGATAATCATAATCCAGACAAGTAAAAATATGCTCTATTCAGGGTGATTCACAAATTGTGGTCAAAAATAAAACCACGTATTCTTTGGTGAATTTTAAGGGGGTCTTTCATGTAAAGTTTTTATCTAGGGCCCTTCGTTAGGAAGATACAGGGTGTTAATGTTCAAAAAATATTTTTAATTTTTTTAAATAAAGAAACTACTAAGTGAAATAATTTGAAATTGGGCACATGTATTTATGTAAACATTGTTCGGAATCTGAGGGCTTTTCCTAAAATTTACATGCTCCAGTATCCGAGATACAGATAACAACCATGATATTCTTGGACTCGTCTTTCAATTTTCTACAAATTACTACTGCGTTAAGTTTTTCGAAAAAAGCTTAAAAAACGAACTTAAAACACATTTCGATATTCGAATATAATGCTTTTATAAACTACACAGTGGGCTGCGATTGCAACTTTGACATTCTGAACAGTTAGACGAAATAATAAATAATACTTTTCATCTGATTCAAGCAACAATAAATTTTGAACAAATTACATTTTCGTTTCTAAATGTTATTAATTTCTTTATTCGAATAAATAACCGAATGATTAGTACTTGTCATGTCATTTAGGTAAAAGTGTTTTCAGTTGGTTTTTTAAGTTTTACTCGGAAATCAGGCTTTTTTTCGAAAAATATAAAGAGTAGTAATTTGTAGAAAACTGAAAAACGAATCCGAAAATATCATGATTGTTACCGTAAAGCAGTGGCATACTATTTTATGTAGAAAAATATACCAGCGATACCCTGTATCTCTGTCACAGGAGTATGTAAATTTTAGAAAAAGATTTTGGATAATGTTTACATAAAAATTATTTAAAAAAATTAAAAATATTTTTTGAAGTTTAACACCCTGTATCTTTTTCACGAAGTGTGCTAGATAAAAACTTTATTGAAAATACTCCCCCTTAAAATTCACCAAAAAATACGAGGTTACAATTTTGATCACCATTTATGAATCATCCTGTATATTAAAAGAAATTGGAAATATCTCCTGGGAAATGACTTGCAAGAACTAATCTACTTTAAAATTAAATACTAACATTAAACCTATTAATGTCATGTTAATTTTCAAAATCTTTTAAATATACAAATACCCCCTTAATTCGATAGATAAACCTCTACCTCTATTTGACCTCTCCTTCACCAAAATTAAGAAAACAACTTTTCTTCTTACACTGTTTCCAATTATATGCCTTTTAAGCCAATACTGCAGTACATTCAGTATTTTTCAAACTTATTATTATTGTAAATTATGTACTATTGGTAATAATTAAATGAATCGTTTTATTGAATCAAATATAAACACCATTAGGAATCCATATGATTTAATTATAAAAAGTAATTGATGCAATAATACCGTAATAATATCATGATATCGTTTTTTTTTCTCCTTACAAATCACTCCTGAGTATAACCCAGTAGCCATTGGATTATTCTAGAACCATGATCAACACATATAGACATCCAAGGGATTGGAACCAATAGCTAAATTAAAATAAAACAAGGCCAGTTTACTAAGTCGTGCCTTTACCACCACGGCTATTGCATCTCCTATTACTGCGTTACTATACTTTCTCATCAGTACAAAATCAAGTTTATGTCTTATTCCCATAAGTTATAGGGATCCTCGAATTCGTTACTATCCGCGGATGTGTGTATCTATAATACTACTTATACTTTTTATGTTGATTTTTATCAAAGAACTTTGTGGAAATTTAGCAATATATTCAATTTGTTAACAACACGAAGGTACATTGCGAAAAATTACGTATCCATCTTGTATATGACTACAATTTGGTTCTGAAATATATCAGTCCATCTCGTCGTGATAAAATCGTGCGAAATTGCTTATAATAATAGTCGCTCATCTCTCTAATGTTTACTTTAATGTAAGAGTCGATGTTATCTTCTCCTACGGTTTTTTTTCCAAAGCACGGACGGGTTACTCTACGGCTTCTTCAGAGGACTTTTTAAATTGGTTGAGTTCGGTATTGTGTTGTTATCAATATGGATTTTTTTATAGTCTATTGAACTTTACTGAAGCGTGGCACGGAATGATGAGTGAAAATGAAAAATTCGGAGCAAAAAATGTACGCGTAGAGGAGTATCGAAAGTATAGTTATTATTTTTTACAGATGTAATCTAGCGTGCTCTTCCATTACTCATTAATGGATATGAGAATAATATTACCTGCTAATAGTGTACGGCTATTATTTTAAACTACTTTAAACTTCCGCCGAGTTGAGATTTTTTAATTTGATATTCTAAATTAGTAAATACATAATAATAATCTACCGTTACACGAGAATAAAAATGAAAACAGGTGGCTACCATGAAAATCACGTTTTCATAGTTTACAGTTTTTGTTAAACCTACTTTGTAGATACTTTCTTATTGTTTTCTTTACAAAATTAGGAAAAATACAACATAAATTTCAGATTGTAAATGTATGTAAGTGAATATACCATTTGCATTCCTTTCTTACTATTGAAATAGAATTTAAAAAATTTTAAGTCCGGAACTTGTTGAGAATCCTGAAGATCATCATTTTCTAAATTATTTTTCTTTTTACACTTAAAGGCATTGAGATATCAAGAAGGCATTGCATCCGACTCAAATATCTGTCAAAATTCTTGAAACAAAATAAAAAAAATTGGACTATAGTGACTTAATTAAATAAAAAAATGTCGCTAAGAACTCCACAATTTCCAGTGTTTTGAATATTCGATCAAAAATTTAAGAAAAACATTTCGTCCATAGATTTGTACGAAACAGTGGGCCATTTTGGAGATATTATTCATTCCTTTTTTATTTTGCTGTGGACAAACAAACAGGGAAATCAGGTTATTGGAAAATATTGAGGTTAGATTCAAATTCACGACCCAAAACGATATCTTGGCGAAAAATGAATATTTTTTCAAATCAAAAGAAGGATTTTAAAGGGTAAATATTCTACTTTTTAGTGGTGTAATTGATTTTTAGAAAAAAAATTATTCGCGTTGTCATATAACCTTGAATAAGGCCAAAAACCGTGTTTTTTTACACATTTAGGTTAGAATATCTCGGAAACCTAGGGTGATGGGTCAATTCTGAGGCCAGATTCAGCGCACCAAAAACCTTCGGGGACGTATTGTCTGCTTTCTGCTTTTTTCCCTTGTTGGCCTGTGAATTAAAGAATTTATTTCATTAAGACTTTTGGGCCCATTGTCTATAGAACAACTTTCTGGAAATAATTTAAAACCATTAAGTCAATTTCCTTAAAATGTTGGTGTCCTATTAGAGAATGAATAGAAACTATTTTCAGACAATTTTTCAAGAAGAATAGCAAAGTTCTTTCACAGAGGCGACCCACTAGAATTACAGGCCAATAAAACAGTTTCTGAGCAACCAAAGAACTCTCCCCGGCTACGGCCATAAGAAACCGCGAGCACAGATGGAAACCATAAACAATGCGGGGTTTCCACGCAAAAATGCACCCGGAGATTATCTGCGAATCTCATCTCTTAGTGCAGGGAACTCGAAAACAAAGCCTTTAAATGTAACTAATTGTAATTGAGTAGGAAGGCACGCTATTAAAGCACCACAACCGACATCTTCTCTATGAATTAGTTTATCTGCAATAAATAATGACGTAAATTCTCATGCGAGGGCCCCGAGCTGTCACGTATTAGTTTAAGTTTTATTTTGTGCCTTTTATTTTATTAAAATTGCATTCACGCTCATGTGGCGGCGTCTCGAGATGCATCTTCCTCCACGCTCCGCGACCAAAGTCCCGCCGCAACAAGCGGAAGCGGTTTTTTGCGGCCGCTCCAGCTGGCACATTTCAGTTTTATGGTGCACGTTTCTGACTTTATTCGAAAATCAGAGAAACACAGACAGTTTAATTTGCTGTAATGCGCATATTATTGCATAATATGCAGTCTCGTTAGATTTTAATTAATGCTATTGTAGGAAACAACCACTCTCTGGACTGAAAACGCAACGAGCACTGAATTACAACCACAATATCCAGTAAATAGTTAAAATCATTGGTCAGCAGGACCACAAGACATAAGCCTGTTTCGAACTTTTAGTTCTCACCAGTAAAACGACCGACGAACTACTTATTTATTTGGATGTGTACCTACGTACCGACAGGTTTTAAGTGTATACACGCGTTATAATAGAAACTTTTTGCAAATAATTTCATTGTGATCACAGACTTTTATTTCAACGTTTCAGCTCCAAAAAAAAAACGTCATCAACATTTTTTACTAAGAACTTTAGTTGTCCGATGATGTATTAAGTAGAAGAAAAAGTTCTATTAAATATACCGTATAAGTAAATAAAAAAAAAGAATCTACATGAATTCAAAAATCCACAGTGAAATTCATTGAAAAAGTTGATATTATAATGTATTTATGGGTACAAAAAATTTAAAAAAGTGCTGTAGCTTTTAAATGCAAAATTTGTGTTTTTTTCAAAATTTCTCAAAAAGTCAAAAAACTTCTAGCCTATTTCTAATTTATCCGTTTTTCTAAATTTTATAATTTTCAAGATGACCAATGTAGGAAAAATTGTGTATCTAAATCTATCTAAAACAGCAAAATTACTTTATAAATTATGATTTTTTTCCTCAGCAAAAATTAAAACTCCGAGATGTGACAGACAAATTTATGACAACCATGGAACCGTCGTTTAACCTTGGTCCACATATTTATCCTTTATTAAGCATGAAATACGTATAGTAAAATGTAATTTCATGGAAAACATTCTTCTCGGAATAATAAATCCGACTGTAATAATTATCCAACGATTTATTATCCTATTTATTTATTTGTGCCTTGGGTTCTGGGTGTTTCGAGAATAGGTATCTTTTGAATTATGATGTCGATTCTAATTACTACGGATATTACTTTGCAATAATTTTATTTGAAAACTGTTCTATTTACATTCAGCATATAGTACAGGGTGAAGCAGCTATTTTATGATATATCTTTAATTAGTACGTTTTTAGTAGTATAATATGAAAATATAGAAAAAGTTTTTTGTGCGCTTTAAATGAGAGAGAGAGAGAGAGAGAGAGAGAGAGAGAAAGAGAGATAGTTAAACTTTATTTCTTCTATTCTTCTGTTGACTGATAAAGGTTACCTACAAAAACTTGACTCACCCTGTATGTTATAATTAGAGATCGGGAATGTAAGGGTGGACGCGATGTGGTATAGGGTTGGCTGCAGGTCGAGTTTTGATTTATGTCATTTTGTATGAAACAAAAAGGGGCACTGTTTATTTTTCTACACTAACTAGGAACTTATCATAAATTATACAGGGATGGCCAAAAGTACGGAATAAAATTCATATCTTTTGAATGAGTTCATTTTTTTTAAAACGCACATCTTTCGGTTGTATAATAATTAATTTTTCTTCAACCCCCTAACCCCCAGCTACCCCTATTTTTTTTTCAAATGGAAACATAAGACATGAGGGGGCTCGTTGAAAAGCTTATAGAAAACCGAATCCAGCCATACCAAATAAACAAGTTTTATTTTTTCAATAGCAAG